>NW_028186333.1:771951-824135 GCF_003343005.1 Rhea americana
TTCTCCGCCCGCGGGGCGCGGGCCGCCCGGCCGAGCGCTTCGCCTCCCGGCGGCGGCCTGGCTCCGCGGAGCAGCGCCGGGACTCACCACCCCGCCGCAACRGCCGCCACCGCCGCCATCTTGGCTGCCGCTCCGGCCGGGGCTGCGGGAGGCGGGCCGCGGCGGACGGATACACACCGTAACCTAGTAACCTCCGCCCGCAATGCCCTTCCGCGCCGCGCAGGCGCCGTCCGCGCGGGGCCACGTGACGGCAGGGCGGGGGCCGGGGCTCTTCCCGCGCTTCTGCGCGCCTCAGCGTGGCGGGGCCGCGGAGCGGGAACGCCGCGCGCCGCCGCAGACCCCGAGGGCAGCCGAGACTCCAAATCCCAGTATGCACCGCTCCCCCTTTCTGCGTGGAGCGGTGCATGCTGGGATCCTGGAGGTGTAGTGAGTTGCGGCGGGCGCGGGAGGCGGGAGGCAGTCTACACTGATGGAGTCTGCGAAGGGCTTTACACCTGGCTGAAATGCTGGAAAAGCCGTGAGGTCATGTACAACGGCGGATGGGGATCAGAGCCCGTCTTTATTTAGAGCACTAGCTGCTGGCGGAGTTTCGTTTCTGCCTGCGGTTATGTTATCTCCTGGGCGCAGCTGAAGATACAGGATCCTTCGGGTCTGTTCGGGCAGTTTCCCTGCTTTTTTTTTCTGTACTGGCACTGTTTGTGCTTAGCTACTGGCTTCAGGACTTGGAGCTTAGGAATCTAGACTTTTTAAWTTTTTTTTCCTATGAAAAAGATCAGACATTTTAAAACATAGTTGTTTCTTATCTGTGGGTAGTATTTGTGGGTGATTTATTGTTACATGCTGGTCACCCACTTGTTCAGACCGATAACCTTGTAGCTTAGAGCAGAAGGTCTTTCTATTAGTGCTCAGATGACTAGACTGTATATGATGTATATCAGATGACTAGTATATGTATATATACTCATGGCTCTCCATTTCTTTTCTAATTAAGGTTGTGTCACTTATATTTCATTCATTAGGGGATCTCATTGTCAGAACAACAGAAACAAGCTAACATTTTCAGGATTTATATTACRCTGAGCTGAGGCAGAAGCTTTTGATATTTTCATATGTTCATCCTGGGTTGGATATGTTCTGCTGATCCTACATAAAAATATAGTTTGAACCCTCCACGCTATTATCGATACCCATTTAATTTGCTCTAGCAAAAAAATAAATGTTGTGAGTCATTTCGAATGATGCATTCATCCATCTGTATTTGAAGAGAGGGAGAGTCAAAATTGTTCAGAAAACAAGCCCACTGTGGGCTACGTGAGTGTATTTCCATAACTGAAACCATTTTGAAAAGAACCTGCAAGAATCTGTATGGAAATTCAGTATGTAATGAATAGATATTATTCATCTGTGTTACAATTCTGCAGCTAATAGTTAATTTATTAGACTTTTTTAAATGATCCTTTTAAGTAATGTCTTTTTCTCTTGGCCTCAAATACTATGGCCTCAGATACTATGTCTGCATATCCAGCAGTGTATTTGCAATGCTGCTGTTGGCAAGATGCTTCATATTATCATAGTGCCGTACCTCCCACTACACAGCAGATGGAGGCAGAATTTAAGAAAAGTAATGCCTCAATACAATTACTTTGTTGTTGCTATTGCAGTTTATTCTTAAAAAATCATTTCTTGCAAAAAAAAAGATTTTTTGTACATGAAAATTTGGAACACTGTTAAGGAAAAGCAATAAATTAAATAGATTTCAGTATAATGTCTTAGGAGCAATTTCTTTACTGTATTCTCTTATGTGTCATGGTTGTGTATTTTCTCTTCTTTACCACAGGGTGTCATATACTGGCAGTAACTCTCTCCTAGTAGTTTGAAGCATTGTTATTCTGATTCTTGCTTAACATTTCATAGAATCATAGAATGGTAAGGCTGGAAGGGACCTCTGGAGATCATGTAGTCCAGCCCTCAGCATAGCCCATACGGGGATTGAACCCATGACCTTGGCATTAGCAGCACCATGCTCTAACCAACTGAGCTAAACCCATTTGCAGGATGACTTTTTTTTTTTTTTTCCTTTTCATTTTTCTATCTCATCTGTATTTGGCTGCAAATGTATTTTTAAAAAACAAAAAAAAGTGCGCCAAAGAAAATAACTACTACTAGCTCCTCAAAGGTGTTTTTTCGTTGTGGGGTTGGGAACTACACAGGGGTAAAATAAGCATGAAAGAACCTTAGAGTGCACTGCAAAAAGCATTATTTTCCTGAATGTGGTTCTCTGCTATTACATAGATCAGAATTTTGGAATGACTCTGTGAGCCAGACCAAATATGGGTTAAAGAATGCCTTGTCAATAAACATATATTTTTGGGAGAATTCCTAGATCAACACTAAGGAGCCTCTATACTCTCAGTAACTATTGACCAAGATTTGGTCTTTGTCAATATTTTGTTGGATAATTCCTACTTCAAAGGTCTCTGTTATAAGTGCTACCATCAGCAGACATGCTAATGAATGCACACTCACAGAAACTGAATGGATTACCTTTGAGACAGCCAAATTTAATTAGGATTGAAAGCTATGTCAGAGGCATGTCATAATTTTTCTTTGTACATCTGTTAATCAAGAATTTTATTTTATTGTTCTAGGGAATAATAAAAGGGAAGTGAAAGAAAGCAAGCAAAATATCAGAGCATGAGGACTACGGACAATAACAAATAAGGGATAAGAGTTTAACTGAGATTGAAGAGGCAAAGGAGGAGTTCAAGAGAGTGGTAATTTAAAGGTCCTGAAACAAAGGCAGTGATAAACAGGGCATACAGTTCAAATAATCATTGTTCTTTTTTTTTTTTTTTTTTTTTTTGATTTAGTCACACTCAAGTAGGTTTTTGCTGAAAAAATTAAACTGGCCAAAAATGATTAGTCTACCAAAATATGGCTACAAAGTGCCTGTTAGGCTACAATGTTAAAGCTAGATTTTCTTCCTTGTCATAACATTAGATTGAAAAGATGCCTTCCTCTGAAGGCAGTAGCAAAGAGCTTTGAGTTGATTTGTGTGTTTGTCTACCTAGCCCTGTTTGGTCTAATAATAAATTACATGTGTAGTGCTGAGGCATAGGTATTTAAAATCCCAAAGTCAAGCATTAAGCTAGTCAAGCCTCAGCCAATTTACTACAGTGAAGAAGAAAGCAATTCTTGGTAATCCCCTCAAACATAATAGCCATCTTTAGCAATGAAAGAAAGAAGAGTAAATGGAAGATAGGTGTTAGCTAACCTGGTCATACACTGGAAGAGCATCTGAATCTCTGCTGAGAAATTGCCATGATCCCGGCTGGAAAGCTTTCCTAAGTCTGTAAGTGTGGGGAAAGTAATCCTCTTGATACTGCTGTTGTCACCTATATGTAATATTTGCTGTTAAACACACTCCAAGTATTGTACATTCTGGTAAAAAAGTAGTGGCTCGTATCAAACCCTTTAGTAGTGAAAAATGATGGGGTGGATGTAGGAAGGAAATTCTCCATGAGGTATTTAGAATAATTTAGAATAATCAGGAAACAAAATCCCCCTCAACTCTGAGGCATGGGCAGTTTGGGTTTATAAAACATATTCATTTCACAAAATCGAAACAGTGGGAGCTCCACTATTGTTCTGCTTAAAAGTTCTATGTCTCCCTATGCCTGTAATATTCTCATTGTCCCCTTCTAAGTCAGGATCCATTAGAGCCTATTTTGAAAACCATTTTAAAGGAGGCCTCTACAGCAAAAAAGTTAATGAGGTCACAAGTACTACTTTATTCTTAACTTCAGATCCAGTTTCACAAACAACCTAGAAAAGTAGTGCTTAATCTGGATGTCTCTGCTTGTTTGTTGCTTAGTTCAACATTGTGTTTGATACACTGTACTCTTAGCTATCTGGTCTTTTTTTTTCTTTCCAGTCCAGTAACATCTTCAGTTTATTGCTTTTGTTTCCAAGAAAAAACAAAATACTTTAGTTCTTCTGAAATGACAGATTTGAGTTAAACGAGCATATTTGCAGATTCGTCAGAAAAGTGAGTAGAATCAGCATTTAATTATATTTTTTTTCAATTTTACAAGTAAATAAATTATTTTATTTTTTTGTTATCCTTGACTATGAATCTGGAGAATGAAAGATATTGTGCCACCATTTGAGATTCCATCCTAAGAGGAAGGGGTTGTAGGTACTTTGCACTTTTTTCTCCAGTGATTGGAAAATGAAAAAAAATACCTGATAGCAATCATTTCTGCACAATCATAATAATGGTTTTTCTTCACATTATGGCTTTGATTTTGTTTAAAACATAAGCATTAGAATAGTTAGCACATAAAAATTACAGTGAATTTTTTGAAATTCATCTATTTTTTTCCATATGTGTTCATGCTTTTAAAATTGAAGCAATCTGGTGAAATTGTAGATCATTTTATATGCACTATAGACTCCAATAGTCAACATCTGATCCAGAAGAATAGAACTTTCCTAATGATTACGTGACCTTATGGTCACAACCTAGTATGTGTTGATTTTCTGTAGCAAAAGATGTTATGATTAATCCTTTAGCAACACAGTTAATTAATTTTATGATGTGATACTGCATTTCATCCTCTGGCAATAAAAGGTGCTGCATTGAATCCATTGTATTTATACTGATGAAACACAAAGTCTAAATAGTACTATGCAAACAGCTCACTAAAATTCACTTTTTAGAAATAAAGCATCAGATGAAATTTTGCATGTTGTTTGACTTAACATTCCCATCTTTTATTCATATCTTACTTGCCAGAATTGTCAAAGAACTCAAACATCAGGTATTTGCAAAATTAGTTTGTCAGTTACATTTTTCAGAAAGAGATTTTAGGTGTAACCAGCAGTAGACAAAGCATGATAACACAGGTTCTGATTTTGAGGCACATGTTTGTTTTTCTGAAGTAGATCTTACAAATGTACGTGTACTTTCAGTTAAAGTATGATGACCTGCTACATCCAATGACTATTCAAGGATTTAAATTACAGTAATTTTGAAGTGTTTTGAATAATTTTATAATCTAAATCTTTCTGTCACATTTCTAATAAAATAACTTTTGTGATTCTGTTTTTGCTAATGACAAAAGGATAGTAGTAGAAATTTGATTCTAAGTGATTTACTTTGTGTCACTGGTTAGGGGTGGTAGAGGTGGACAGCAATACTAAAATTATATATATCTAGGAAGAGAGACTAGTTGGTGTACCTTTACAGAGAGATGACTTATTTTTTGCAAAGTAGAATATGAGACGGATGTTTTTGGAAAAAACTAAAGAAAAGCTGAGGTCAACAGGAAGTTCCATAAATAGAGGCAGTAAGGAGAAGGCAGGATAAGTAAGCTGCTGCGGCAAGTAAGGCAGAGGATTATGAACTGTGTTTTCTTCTAGACTCTGGCTATGGGATCTTGAACAAATCAGTTACCTTTGCCGCGTGCTTTTCTGCACAACAGAGCTTAATTCATGTTTGTTATGATCTTGGGTTAATGAATAGGAGACAAACATCAATAATGGTACATATTATTATAAATTGTTCTAAATTACTCTAGGCCTTCACCCAGACTACYGTTTTTCTATCTTCCACAGAGGAGTTCTGTACAGATACAGACATTTGTTATATCTTAAACTTCCATGATTTGCTCCATCTGCGTTAGTATTACTGTCTTTGCTACTGTGTGTTGCAAAAGATGGGACTACTCATTTTATATTTTTAATCAGAATTGGGGGATGAATGGAAGAGAGATATGCCACATTTGGAATGTGATAAAACAGTGTGTAAGTATTGAAATTGCTGGTATTTTCATCCATGTTAATTAATGTTTGTTACAGATTTCTGTATCATACCTCTTAATTATATATTTGGTCTTAGCATACCACACAAAAACAAAGTGAATTATTTAAAGCCTGGATTTTAYTGTTACAGCTCTGTATCTTAGAGCAATACATCTTCGAACAATATGTTAAAAGGATCATGTTCATTCATTCTGTCATTTCAGAATAAATAGGAAGTCCTTTTCTGCTAGTCACTTGGCATTGTCAGGGAATTACATTTATTGTCCTAACATTTAGAGTTCATTATGTGATTATGCAGGTTTTAGAGAGCACAAGAATTATTATTTAGCTTACAGGCTGCAGTTATAGACCACAATCACTCTGTGTCATTATGTGCAATGGGTTTGTAGCAAGTGAAGTCTTTGTAAGTTTACAGRTGTGCTTTTGTATTCTTGATCCAGTTTGTTTCTTACCACTGCCTTMAATAGGATTACGGTAAATCAWTATCAGAAATTTTGAAGATAGCATCTTAAAAGAAGAAAGAACTTTAAAATATTCTGTTTTTTCTTATTTGTCAAAAATGAGAAAAGTATTGGCACATATTAATCTAACTTGCTTAACACTGAAAAATAAAATACTCTTAATAATTTCCATGAGAGCAATTGTTAGCTGTAATGCATGAACAAGTGCACAGAGTGAGTTACAGCAATGTAAAAGCAAACAGAGAAATGGAACTTAATGGTGCAAATGTGCTAAGGATTGATAAGTGCATCTGGTAATTTTGTTATTACATTGCACTCAGCTTGTGGAGTGATGCAATATAATGATTATAACTGGCTGACAGATGATTACAGTGCCAAAGAAATCCATATTTGCAGAGGTTAGGAGTTGGTCTTTTTTTAGTGGCAAACAAATGCATTGTTGTTTCTTGTCATTTGTCTGTCATCCATYTTCTCACTATTTTCAATTGTTTTCATAATTTAAACAGGACATATTCAATTCTACTCTAAATTGAAGATAAAATTTTAAAGTCTGAATTGTTTATGCATTAGTATTTTCCCTATAAGCGGCCGTTAATCAAAAAACTGTTATTTTTTACTGCAGACTGATAGAAAGGGATGTAATTTGAATAATATTTTRTCATATTAAAGAAAAACCCAAAGAAGAAAAGACAGAACTGCTGTTCCAAAACCACAAGACTCAATAGTCTTCTTAAGGAACAAATTGATAGCACGGATTGCTTAGCTCTTTCATTAGTAGATTTCAAAGCATTTATTAAAGCAATTAATACAATCACCCTCATATTATCTAATGGAAAGTGTAAAAAGCTGACCAATTRCATTCCTTAATGGAATAAGCAAGTGAAACAATAATGGCCACTATCTACTTGAAAGAAGTAAACTAAAGTGGCCTGGAGCCTGTGTTGGGTCATGTAGGCTAAAGTAGCTTTCCTGAAGTCTGAGATGATGTCCTGAGTCTGATATTACCTCATGGAACTATGCGTGCCAGTGTAATGAAAGAAGCAGAGTCCTACAGAGAGGCAGAAAATTATCTGCAGAATAACCCTGAGAAAATGGTAAGAGAGCTTTGGGTACAGTGCTGAGGAACTAGAGAATTGCAACAGTGAACAATAATACTGCTATTGATTTCCTTTTTGCTCAGCAAAACACCATGTGCTTTCCTRTGAATAACCAGAATTGCATCGAGGAGGTYCATCATCAACATCTCATTAACTGGAGGAATTTGTACCATTAAGGCTGATTTGTACCATCAAGAATTTACTTTGGCTTGATCTTGCTTTGTAGCTATTTCAGTACTTCGGTGCAAGCCTCATGTATAAAGGAGACAAACCAGGTCTTTACTTGGTTTGCAGTCATTTAATTAAATTGAACTCCTGTTAAACTGGTACAGATTATTCCAAATAAATCCTGAAAGGCAAATGGCTTTAGAGAGAGAGCTTTGAGAATCTATTAACACTGAAATAAGTACAACAAACTCTGCTTTCTTATGTGTGCCTTCAAATTATTAACTATATTTAACTTTCAAAAACTTAGTGGAGGAATTTTTTTTACAGTAGTCCAGGTTGTTAGCTAAATCCCATGTCATTTTTCGATCACTTTACTCTCTTGAGTGTATGGGCTATCTCTTAAGCAAATACAGTAAAAGTGAGTTGTTGAACAATCTATCTCCACTCAAGCTGACAGAGTTGTACTTGCTTTCATCAGTAGTCTCCCCTGTGAAGTTGGAAGCCTTTTAACATGTCAGTCAGCTATGCAAACACCCATAGCATATGTCTGTGAATCTCTTAGGCAATTATTTGTGGAATACACTTACAATGTGAAGATACAATATTATTTTGGTAACTGGCACATTGTCAGTTATGATAACTACTTGACCAGATTTTCCTGTAAACATACCAGGTAGTTTTTAAGTCAGTCTATATAAAATTCTACACATCATTTTGGAAAGGAAGATACCTTTAAAAACATGGACATACAGAGATTTTAGGTCAACATGAGGAAAGCATAAATCTGAGGTTGGCTTATCTTTGATTACATCTCTGTTCTATCTGGTTTCATACTCGGAAAAAAACTTGATGAATAAGTTATGAAACCAAGCAACATTTTCCTTTTAAAGACATGGTCTTTTTATTGTTGTTACTTGTTTAGCATATGTGAAAGACTGATTAATTATTCTTTGTGCTGAATACATATTTTAAAATGTGATTTCAGCCAATTCTAAAAAAGAATAGAGTCCATTACATGTTTTCTATTTATCCTTAGCATTCCACAAACTAAAACAATGCAGAGAAGTGTGTAAACAAATTAATTCATAACAGATGGAATGAAAGTACATTTTGGCAAGCATAGATTTACCATTTCATCRTTATACAATCTTTGATCCTTCCGTATTTCTGGTAGAAGATGATTTAAAATTTTCCTGGACATGAATTATACGCACATGAAAAGATAAAGCTTCACATTTTATGAATGATGCTTGATACCTGTGTTGCAGCTTATCAGGGAAAATCTCCTGATAGTTCAGTGTACCATTAAAGCTTTTTTTTTTGTGCTTGCAACTTTCTTTGCCTAAAAGATAATATTAGGAACACATTAAATTGTGTTTACTAAATTTTCCAAGTTTTTAAATGTCTGTCAGATAAAATATCCTAGGAGACACTCAGCTGAAAGTGCCAAAGAGAACAAAGATCATTGCTTTCTGTTGTTAATTGTTTCTTTTAAACATCCACAGGAGACATAAGATGGATTTAATGCTATTGACTGATCTTGCCTTGTTTATGGAAAGTTGTAAACAGGTATTTGGTTTAGTGTGGAAGTGAGGAACAGCACTTTATTCTTTATACATAGTTTTGTCAAAAGGGATGAGAGTAATTAATGATCCTTGCCATATTTTGCTTCACTTCTGTGCAAACTCTCTCAGGAGTAGTGAATATGAGCAAGGTGGTCTCTCTAAGGTCTTTAGCTGGCTGTATTGATGTCTATGGAATTTGCCAGTTTTCAGTGTTCAATGCATCCAGTAGTATGAGAAAGTGCTTTAAGACCTTTCTCTCTTCCTTTTGTGCTTATGTGGCTTCTATTTGTATACTCTTTGAAGATCTTATATTTGATGTGTATTCTTGCAAAATCATTGTAATGATGTATAAGCTATAGACATCTTGAATAACACAGACCTCTGACTTTGTAATTCTTGCTCTGCGTTTAGTAATATTTATTTGAAAATCTATTTAATCTTCCTTTAAATACATCAGTTGTTTGGAAATCTGCTTGTAACATTTAATAAGATGTTTAAACAGTTAGTTAATCTGAGTTTAAAATGCTAGTTCTTTTTCCTACTTTCTAGATTCAGATTTCACCTACTGGGTCACAGTATACCTGCATAAAGGTAAGAGTTATCCTATTAATAGGTATCTCTTTCCTTATGAACATCATCAACCATAGTAGATTTCTCTGTAAAAATAACTTGTTGAAAATGCCTTTGAATAATTCATGATGTTGGTGACTCATGAGAAAATTATTGTAATTTTTAAGTATTTTAAATTAAAATTTTGAAGTTAGCTAGTTGGTCTTAAGTAATTAGTATAGAGAAAGACTGCCATGCAAAAGATTCCAAATAGGACTCCAAAAATCAATCAAAGAAGTGTTCATCAAATATTTGTCTTTAAAATGGGTTGACAGTGTGAATATTTGTATTTGTGGTATTTAAAACTTTTTATTGCTTTTTTTTCAATATTTCCTTAGAGTTCTCTTCTTTCAGAAGCATTCCTGTAAGCATACTCATTTTTGAACTGTTTGAAGAGCCAACATAGGAAGAGGGCAAACAATCTAAACAAATTAGACTTAATTCTTTGATGTATTAATCTGGCTCTAAAAAACTTATATATAAAATAAATTTGTCTAACCAAATCACTGAGATTATGTGCTTCTGGGTGCCTTCCAATKTAGCTAAAATGTACTGGCTTACATCAAACAGGATTCTTTGCTCTTTTTTCCTATTCCCTTTGGCTTTGTCTATGCTACTATATCTGTTATTTTGTATTTTTCTTCTTATTCTGTTGGCTCTAATATGTAACTTCTAGTGTATTGTGTGAATGTGTTTCATTTCTAAATTGTTTGAGTCTATTAGGTTTTCCATATACATGTGAAGCCTAACAGATTTAGGCTCTGATTCAAGAAAGCAGTGATGTATATAGCTGAATGCTGTGCTGAAGGCAATTTCTTGGGTCACAGCAGTGAAAGAGAATGGATGATCCTTTATTATTTTTGGTCTATTTTTGTTTCAGAAGTGCTGTGTTAGACAAAGAATTACCATCTTCTCCTTCTTATGTTGTAATTTCAAGTCTTGATAAGTGCAACTCCTTAGTAACATTCCTGCCCACTGACTCATAGCAGATGTAAGCCTCAACACTACAGAATTTAATAGCAAAAACAATCACAGTCTGGGAAGGGCTCTGGAATTCTTTGCATCAGCTTAAGAAGATTTAACAACTTTGAATTCTGTCCAGAGGGTAAAGGTAAACATTGAAGGTACCTATGAGGGAGGAAGAAGGAATTTGGGGTAATTTCTAAAGTACTGGGTTAAAAACAATGTATAACAGTTTTGAAGCCCACAGGACTGGTACAGTKTTATGCTGTGATCTATGAATGTTGCTCAAGCAGGATCGAGCTATTCTGCTGTCTGTTAATAAACCTCAAATCTGTATTTTCGGAATCTGTAATACTGTGTGGCTTTATGAACAAGGCTGCTCTTGAGGCCTAAAAGTGGATCAAATCTTGAATGACTGTTTGTTATTCAGAAGAGGAAACTGGATGTTGATTTATGTAATATCTAATGAAAACAACACAAAGTTTGTGCATGAATGTGATCATTAAAACCTGTTTGAATTTTAAGAAAGCAAATAGGGAAAAAAATTCTATGCAAGTCATTAGCTGGCCTTTTGGCAGACAAATTCTCTAACTTTTATTGTTATTGTATATATTAGCACTGCAATTCTTATTGCCACTTTACAAACAGAAATCAACATCTGAATTCCATCTGATTTGCTGTCTCCAGAATTCAAGAACAAGAAAACAGGCTGAGAGTTCAATATTGTCATAGCATAGAGTTTTTCTAATATCATCAAGTCTGTTTAGTAGCTTGTTATTGAAGGACTGAAAAAACACGACATTTAGGAGAAATTTGAACTCTGGATTATCTGAGCAGCCTGTAAAGAAATCCCAGGCACAAAYAGGATACAAAAGAAAAGTGTTCAAAGGTGTATTTCTAGAATTTCAATTAAGTAGCTATGGAAGAAATCTTTTCTGCACAACAATACAAATACACATTCCAAGTGTAATCTTTAAATTGTATATAAGTAACCTCATATGGATAAAGTTTCCAAGTGTTGTGAGAGYTGCCCATAAACCTCAATATTGCTAAAATAAAAGGTAATTCTTTTTCAGCTGTTAAGGGCTTATACCTTCAACTCAAAAATGCTACACTGGTTTTATCAATTTAAAATGATGTGCAATAATCAGTCTATAAGTCTGTTTTCTGAGATTAAGATTTTTATGGGAAGAGAAATCCCCAGTACAAGCTTGCTTTCTTTATTGGCAAACATTGGTATTACAMGAAAAGTCTTGGAAGTGTGTCAGCACGTACTATCTCTTTGGATCTGCTAGTATCAGCAACACAAAAATATTTGCTAAGTTACGTATTTGTTTTCATCCGTGACATGGACGGAGATTTTTTATTCTGGGGGAAAWATTTTGGAATGAAGAATGTTTTTACTTCAGTACATGTGAATGTTTATCAGCAGTTGTAGTCTCTCCCTTCACTTTTAATTATTTTACCCTGCAAGTACATTTCTGAATAATACATTTTAAGTAGCTATAGGACAACTAGGGTAGATATTTAAACAAGTGGAGAAATCAGTTGGAGAAATGAGTTTCAAAGCAGTCTTCCAAGACTGAGATTTTGAGCTTTGCTTGAACAGAGCTGTAACTTTACATATTGCGTATTAGAAAGGATGGATATACGCCTTCAAAGAACTGTTACTAAAACAAATTTGTTTGAAACTTTCTGTAGAAACATGGAAAACTAAGGAATCGGTTATCAGCATTAATTCCAAGACTGACTGTTGATTTAGTTAGTGTATGTAAAGCACTTTGAACATCTTTGGGGCCTGATCCCATCATATGAAAATCTTCCACCTTTTAAATCACTTAGTTTTGATTACTCAGTGAAAAAACTATTGCCAAATCTCATGTGACTGGAACTGTGGGATCAGATAAGCTACAGGAATTTATACCTGCTGAGAAACCTGCTCAGAGATATAGGTGATTAGACATTTTGCACAGCAAAATTGTGAAGGGACACAGATTGGCTTCCAAAGCCTTTATTTGTTCTCTTTTAGCAGAATTATGTTCGAGCAGTCACGCTTTGGCCACAACTACAATTTAATATTATTAACCAGATGTCACTAAATCCACTGATCTCAGCATGCTCCCATATGACAACACTCAAGTTTTTGCTGTCCTGTGAGAACTCACACGCCAGAAGGGCTCGCTGGAGTCCTGCCCTTTGCAGAATCAGTGCTGCTCACTGTCTTCTGCCCTTCTTGTTTTTTCTGCTGGGCAGGAATAGATGCAGGGAAACATGGTTATGTCAGCCATTTCCTGTCACAGCTTGCGTTTTCATGCATCTTCCTAATCTTCAGCTTTTTGCCCTTTTTTTGGAACAACAGCACAAAGACTTGGCTCTCACAGACACTTGTTCATACTTGAGGCCCTCCCTGCAGGTTTTCCGTGTGTACTCTCCATTTTAACATCTCTTCTTTTTCTGAACGATAAGTCCGTCAAATGGAGCTCTCTGTTGTTCCCTCCTAATACTCCCTTAATTCTTTTATTATCATAGTCAGCTTAAACATATCTGGAGCGATGTATTTAAAACAYCACATTCAGAACTTTATTTATGAGAGTATTCCTACATTTTAGCATGTTCTCTGAACATATCCAAGTTCAATGCTAAAGCTGATATAGACAAACTTGTCTTCCAATTGCAGCCCTCATGAAATTCCCTCTAAGAGGAATATGCTTTAGACAGAGGCATCCTTGAATAAAAAGGTGACTCCATTTGAAGATGACAAACCAAATCAACTGCACAAACTCTACGCTCCTCAGCATTTCATTCCTTTTCTGTAGCTTTCTTGCCATAGCTCACACATGCTGTAAGAGACATGGTCTGACTTGATTGTATCTGGTAGTCTTCTATTTTTTTTGATTAACACAAACTATTCTTAACACTATGTAAGATGTACCTGATGATAGTCTCTTTAAAAAATAAAATCATTATAGCTGTACAGTCCTTTAAGACTGATGCTGTATTCAAGCATTCACAATTAGCAGAATCATGATAGAACTGTGCAAATATTAAAACTAATGAGAGTGAGGACAGTGTGTTTTAGAATGAAAATAACACAAAATTAAGCAGAGTGGTTTAATATGGATCTTCTGATAAAAGAAATGCAGTCTTTTCTCTCCTAGAAAAACACCCGTAGGCCGTGCATGGAGTAGGGACTGAGATTATCAGAGAGAAAAGGTCATTTGCAGGCTGCCCAGATAACTAATGACTCTGCAGTCACTCTTTTCCCACAATAGACAGAATGTCACTGCCACAGGTGGCAACAGCTGCTTTCAAAATAGTAGTGGCTGTAACAGCCATAATTGCCACTATAATATGCATATTTTTCATCATGACTCAAAACCTGAAATGTAGTGCTAGGCAATTTTTGCAGATACATTTTTTTTAAACCTGAAATATATAGGATTTCACTACTTTAAGAATAGAACTTGTCACATTTAAGAACAATAAAGTTTCTAATTGAAATAACATAGTATCTATTCACTTAACTTGAAGAACAACTTACAGGCATGATTCAGAAGTTTTATGGCATAGAAATAACTTAGCCTAAATTTTTCAGGTCACACTTTCTACTCAAGAAATATGTAAAAATAATTTATAATGGATTCTTCTGAAATCCTTAAATAGATACCAGCTTGTTCTAGTGCTTAGCAGGTTAGTGGTAGATGTTGCATACGTGCAAATTGCTTTAAAATCTTTTTCAGGTAGCTGTAAGCTGAGTCAGTGGGGCCAAACAGAGCTCTCAACATCATGTGTATCAATCCAGTGCCAGATGTGGTACAATAAAGATTCATACAGATGTATTTGGGTCTCATAACTCTTCCTGGAAACTTCTGGGCAGTACTACRTACCAATGTGCACAAAAGCCTGATGCTTCCTGGAAGGGTAAATTTTATTTCACATTTACTRCACATTTACTCTGCAGTAGCTTTTCATGTGCGTTGTAGAAACATGAGACTTCTGGACATCGAATAGGGTTGATCAGAGCTACTTAAAAAAATCAAGTATGTGGGAGCTCTAAGCAAAGCTATTGAATCTTCCTAATCATTTAGGACATATAACAAAAATCAAGTATGTAGGAACCACAGGGTACAARTTTCAGGGAGTTGAGAGAAGAAAAATTCTAGGAGCTGTTCATAGGCGGGGAGCGACAAGAGCTTTTCAGGTCCTCATGCAACTGCAGGATGCACCTGGCCTTACGGTGCAGCTGGATCTTAGAGCTGCCTTCCTAAAGTCAGTCTCTGCTGACAACTCATTTCCCCTTCCATTGACTTTTTGCACTGAATCTTCTATTTCTGCAAGGTGGGTTTGGTTGCCTCTTTAGCTTTGCTTGCCACCCCGAATGGTTATACTTCATAAGTATTTGTTTCGGCAACATGACTTATCTGTAAACTTTTCACAAGAGAATTGGATGCTTGGTGTTGATTGGAATATACACAAATTTTACTTCCAGATATTGTAGATAACTTGAGAAATCTCTGTTAAACAACATAGCCACAGAACAAAACAAGTTTTAAGACTGCTTAAAGAAACTTCATTTCATCTCACAGCCCTCCCAAGAGATGTATGTTTTGCTTACCATTTGGCAAAAATCCCTCTGGTGATCAAACTCAGAACTAAAAATAGAAGTTGTTGTTTTCYTGCATAGAATAGTTGTACTTCTAAAAATCATCCTAAGTGTTTTATAGGTAGGGGATGAAAAACTGAAATTTGCCAGGACTGCAATTTCTATTCTTGCAAGAAGTTTTCAGAGACAGGGTGACAATGAACCTTGATTTGCCTGATTTTACGAGAACTTAAAGAACATACTTCACACAGCCACCATCGTTATCTTTATACAGTAAAAAGCGCAGTCTGCTCTGTTCCACTGGAAATTTTTATTAATTTCTATAGAGACTGAGTGTAATTCTCCATAAAGGTGRTGATTTAATAAATACATGCTAAGGTTACTTTTCTGAAATGAAATCATTAATCCTTGTGTGTCCTATATTTTGTCTAACCAGAAATGTATTTGGGTTTAACATGTAATTAACTGATTTAGTTCTATCAGTAGAAAAAGCAGGGAGGACACATATTTTGGTTTAAGCAGGAGTTCGCATACGTACACTAAATCAAAATAGTTTAAATAAGAAAAGGAAACATTCCTCATTTGATAGATTGCAGTGGTTTAACTAGTCAGTAAGAAATTGGCTTCTTGAAGGTAAAGAGATTTAGAATGCTATGGGTCATACAGTACAAAATATGCACAGCCAGCTATAGTCAGATGTCATCCTTGTTGCCATTAGAATAAAAGCTGAATGTCACGCAATAACTGCTGAGCACTTTTTCCAAAATTACTCTATGACAGAAAAAAGATTGTATCCATGCTCTCCTGGCACACATAAGTCATAAGGTACTTGCTTCAGTTCAAGGACAACTATCCAAACTCAGATTTTAATTACTTGAATGTAACAGAAAGCTTTCTGCCAACTTTTAAGGACTCGCAAGGAATATTGTTCTGCTTTTCAGAGCATTTTGAAAGAGTATTTTGGTTTTATAATAGATTGTGTGATTTTGTGATTTCAAATGACTGTCCTAAAACTCATGGAGAGTCTAGTCTTCATGGAGAAGTAGTCCATAAAAATAGAGTTTGGTTTTACTGGATTTTGGAATTTTGCTTGATCAAACATAGTAACAAAGCCTAATATACACTATATCTACAATATATAGGGACATAACTATATGTTAAGTAGATTTTTTCAAATAACATTTTGAACATGTCAGATGTAAAAACTTAATGTTTAGCTAATATTTTATCTGTTACTCTACTTCACAGTTTCTAAAGAATGAAGATTTTGATATTGATCGATTTTATCCTTGCAGCTAGCTTGATGGATGGCATTGGCAGCTCTGTAAGTTCTGCTAATTAGGTCTGTATATAGAGTTTCTTCTAAATATTAATACTTGTGCTTACAGTGCTTACAGCTTGATAGGACTACAGACTCTTTGAGGGAAAAGATTAGAGTTCAGAATAAATCTGAAAAACTGAGGAGATTTGCTAGGCATGAAGAGATGGCCAGTGGAGATGRATTTCTGATAAGAAAGAACTCACTGGGCAATAGTGTTGAAGAAAGTAATCAAAGCTCAGTGGATCAGATGTCAAATATGAGGCAATTGGATATCTTTGCAAAAAAGGTATCATGGGATGCATTACCAGGAATATTTACAAAARACATGTAAGGTAATTATACTATCATTCAGTATTAATGATAACTCAGAATAACACGTTTAGGTTTGAGCACCATACTTGAGCAAAACCCAAGAATTCCTAAAGTGTAACTAGCCTGGTGGCTGCAACAGTAATATTTCTGGTTATTCACACACAGGAGGAAGAATGTCTCCAGCCTTTGCTTCATCATCAGTTTGCCTCTTTCTCTCAAACAAGACTCACAGCTTCATGTTCTCACTTGTTTACATTTCGTTATCTTACTATAATCCACACTGACAATGATTGCAGTTCCTTGACTTCCAGTTCCCAAATTATTATTCTACGTTTCCTACCTCTCCAAAAAAAACCCCACACTCGTGCACACACTTATTCCATCACTTAAAATACTTCTAATCTCACCAGTCCTGTACTGCCTGTCTTGGCTCTCTTTCTTCCTAATCTGATTGTGTATGCACATTAATTGCAGCAGCTGGGTTAAATATGGGACCACACGTCCAGGAGCAGAGCTGTCAGCAACTGTTGGATAATTGCTTCTCAGTGTACAAAYACTTGCTTCAGTAATGCAGACATAACAGGTTATTTTTAGTCTGGTTTCTATCAGCGGGTACTACTGTCCACTGGAGACAGTCACGATCAAAATCACGTTTTTTGATTATTACAGCATCGTTAGAGTTTTACTTTGATCCATATCTAAGAAAAGGAATAGCAATATCTTATACATGCTAATTCTTACATTATATCCCTAGGATATACTTTGCTACCATATTACTCCACCTGTGCACTTGGTTAACTCCAGTGATTTTAATAGAGGTATCCTGTGAAAATGTGGCGTAATATTTGAAAAGAGCAGTCCTGTAACCTGCAGATCTATAAGCCACACTGATCCACCTTAAAGTTAAGCAGCTATCTTGTAACTGTCCCATGGGAAAAATAGGTTTGGAATTCCAGATATGATAATTGTGTGGTTGCTGTTCAGCAGGAAAGCATTATGGGACTTGTCTGGAGTTCACGGAAAGAGATGTCAATGAGGAGGCTAGAATTGGGAGAGAAAGAGCAAAATATGAGAGACACTATATAGGTCATTTTCAAACCTTTGTTTTTGCTCAGACATTTCTTTCATATGCTACAATTATTCAGTATGAATTTCTTGATTATCACYTGGTATTACCAGCATTGTGATCTTAAATCCTCTTCAAGAGGAAATGTTTATGTAATGTAGATATGTTACTGTTCCGACTATAATGAGTACACGCTCTGTAAAGAAGAGAATAAGTTCATTGCCTTTCATTTTTGTGAAATCAGTTTTTATGTAAACAAAAAGAAAACATTAAATGCAAAGTTAAGAATAATATTTCAGACTGGTAGTATTTAGTTTTGATTCAGAGGTGTGGACCTTTTGTGGTAGTATATGAAATAGTGTCATACTGACTGTATGTATCAAATTTTCTTAGGTATACTGTAAGATTTCTTGTGAAATTTATTTTTTTACTATATAATTTAGTCACAGTAGGAGAATGGCTCTTATCAGTATAAATAGGTGCAGTATTAGACCTAAGTTTTCACTAGATATGAAAAAAAATWAAAAACATTTTGTTGCCTGTAGCTCCCTGTCCTCAAAAGCAGACTCCTACTCTTTCCAGAAGCTAAAGTAGCTCTTCATGTCTTCATGCCTCATACATGTTAAAGAGACCACCTACTGGAAGTCCAGCCTGTGAAACTGAAGGGGCCTTGCTTTACCGGCCAGCGTTTCCCAGGATCGCTGGAAGTCTTTCTTATAGTTGAACGTCACCCTGTTATCCAAGTTTGGGAGTACTGACATAAGACTGATACGGTCTAAACTCCTCAGTAAAACAGATGTTGCTGTAAAACTGAAGAAAGTGTCATTCTAACTCCTTTATCACTCTTAACTCATTATGATTAGAATTAATATTTGATCTGACTGATAACATGGGTGGGTTYTCTGACAAATTTACTTCTGTAATTAGCATTAGCTCATCTGGGTGAGCCTACTTTACTTTTTTAAATCAATCTTTCCCAACCTACTATACAGCTCTCCAGTTCTCCCTCATTCTCTCTATGCACTCAGGATTAGCCCTGAGAATTTGCAGAGAGCTGACAAGAAGCCTCTTCTGAACTTCCAAATTTAGCTCAGTTTTTGTGAAGGGATAATATGAAGCTGCAGAGACATGCTGAGATAGCTATCCTGGAAAGACTGTGTAATAGCACAGCCTTCTTTTATAATATGCAACGTCACACATTAGTCAGTGCTTATGGCTCTGGCAGACAACATTAGTCTGAGCCATTGTCACAAGTATGTCTCTGTATGTACATATATTTCTTTAAGTTCTTTCTTCTCTCATTTCCTGAATTTCCTTCAGGAAATTTCTTCCTCATTTTCTTCTTTCCTAGAAAAGAAGGCGCTTATGCTAGGGATCTTCTGTAGTTAACAACAACTGAAAAAGATTTGCAAGGGAGTATTCTTAAATAAGATGGGACTCTAGGGATATTAGGTCATTGACAGTTTTCTTCGTCTTTCAAAAGAATCGTAGGGTTTGGCCAACCTGCCTCTCATTTTACTGCTCCTCCTTGTGGTCAGACATCTTTAATAGCTTCTCAGGAGCCAGGAACAAGCAGACAATTGGAGTTTGCAGATGAATCTGTGTGTGATAAATCTGGTGTCAGAGCTGCCTGACCTGGGCAACCCAGCCCCATAGAGGCAGCTGAACTTTCTCCTCAGGAGCAGGTCGCTGACAAACTGCCTAATCCAGCCACATGTATTCCCCAATTTTTTTGACCCCAGCATGTGTATTAAATTGCATGAATTAAAGCAAGCATTTGATACACTACAGTAATACTTAGAACAATGACTTACAACCAGGATTGTTCTGCCAAGTCAGCGTGCCTGGTCAGCAAATTTGTTTTCAACATGGCTAAATATCTAAGTCAAATGGAACATGATGGATAAAAAACATCTTATAAGTGTATTCCATGCATTCTTTCATTTTCAGACATTCTCTTGAAACTTCTCTAGTTCATCACTACCTATTCATTGYAAGTTAATTGCATCTTCTATAATGAAAAGCAAGGGGGCTTGGACTCCTGCAACAATTAGTTCTACTAGAAGTAACAGGACATAGTTGTGACAGTTTATGTGGGTGTTTCTTGACTGTAATAGACATTCCTCTCCTTTTTAACTAGAACCACAGATTAATTATGGGAAAAAAATCACATCTGCTAGACTGAGAAAGTGTTGATTCTTAGTTGTACTGTTACTTTAATTCATCACAAAGTCTGTCCTTGGAGTTATGTTGACATTATTGATGACAGCGATTCACCATCAGCAAGAATCATGTTTGTGCTGCATAGAAATGTACAGAATGGAATCTGCTTTTTTTGGACGGAATTTAAAAATCCATTGTGGCAAGAAAGTGATTTTGGTGGGAGCTTGCATGGTAAATAAATGAAGTCTAAGCCTGATTGTCCTCTTAGGGATACAAGTGGAAGTATACTGATTCCACTGAAGCTGTRCATCAATATGCTGCTTTAGATCTCTCTAAAGTTCATTCAGTAGGATAGGGCAATGTTCTAAGATATCAGCTCTCAGCTCTTCTATATATAGGCAACAAATGTTACAGGTCTGCATCCTTAGGTCATGTAAATAAYGTGGCCCTACAAATGAGGTTTAACTAATTTATAATTACTGCATATTTGGTCTTGCATGTCAGAGTTCCAAAAAATCACCATCCGATTTTGCTTTTACAGCACTAATTGTGCTCTCATGCAAGCACTGTAGCTGCTGAACTTTGTTTGCACAGATAAAATGATACTGATTAAAAACCTAATGTCACATTTGTAAGATGTATCTCAAAACCTAATGTCACATTTGTAAGATGTATCTTAAAACCCTGAGGGCTTTCCCCCCATCTTGAAATCAAGTATGTTTAATACATATTTGAAACTGTACAGGCTGTTTTACTTTAAGCTCCTTAGATTAGATTGTGTTCACTTTGGTTATTTTACCATAGCCATTAATCYAAAAAGAACTATTTGTTCCTTTGTGTACATGCAGCATGCCAGGATTTTTTATTACACTTCTCTTGCATCGTGCATTAATTATTTGTAACAGAGTGAAGCGAGTGCAAAGTATCATCATACCAGAATACCACRTTTCTCACCCACTCTGCATGGCAAAATTAGTGTTCAAGTTCCAGCACAATACCATCTTTAAGTTTTTGTTTTTTATTTTTCATGAATATTTGCAGCCTTTTAGGAWCTAGTTATTTTGACATGCCAAAAATGAGTTTTAAGCTTTACAGTATTTATGCTGAGAATGTTAAGATTCTTATCATAAGAAGCCTGTAATCTAAAAGCATTTGAAAAATGAACACTAGAGTTGAACAAGTATCAGTGTGGACTATATTTCTTTAAAACTCAGGAAATTTTAGAACCTTCACAATGTTAATTGTCTGCCACTGGATGGTAAATCTCTGTCCATGATGAGGCGATAAAGAACCTATGTGATAGGATCTATTCCATAGTGTTTTTCCCCAGAGTCCCTTAGAGTCCCTTCTGGATGTTTACAGTGAGAGCTTGTAGTTTAGCCACTAMAGAGAAGATTTCTTCACAAAGCAGGTATACTGTGGATTCTCTAATTTTAAATAGAGATAGCAATTGAGGTGGGAATCAACATAAATAGGGAATTGTGACAGAAATGTTTTAGTCGTTAAATTTTATTCATATTAATTTTTTGGTCACAGACAAAAATCTGTTGATTCTATAATATGGTGTATTTTCCTCTGTAGGATCTACAGAACTGTTTTCAAGAGCAGATACGACTTCAAGCCCAGGTGAGACTTCTGGAACATCGTGTGAAACAGCAGCAGTTGAAAATTATACAGCTTTTAGAGAAGAAAGAGATTCAGTACAATRACAGAGGAGATGAAAACAGTGTCATTGACTTGGGAGGAAAAAGACTGTATTCAGGTTAGAAATGAACTCATTCTTTTCATTTCCATTCATTGTAATGATACTCAGAAGCTATAACACAATTAGGCCTATTGACATTGTTTTAAAAGCTCATAGAAAATTGTTTGTTTAAAACACAGTGTTCAGCTGTTACTCTGTTGCAGGGTAAAACTGCTCAACTCACGCGGTATAAATCAAATCAGGATCAAAGASGTTTATTCATTTATTAATGGCACATAATTAAATATCAGTCAATGAACAATAAATTCAGAATCAGTATCAGCAATACAACAGATAAAACACAATRCTGGACATTTACAAAATATTAATAAACAGTCACAAATTTCTAAACACCCTTCTGTAACTAATCTCAGAAAGTTCTAATCCTACATACAAACATTTACAGGGTTACATACGCAACACATATCCCCTCTCAGAGGAAGCGTGGGTTACAAGCACACACACCTTCTTTTGAGAGTGTGGGTTCCCCCTACTTCCATGCACCTGCTAGAGGAGATTATGGGTGCTATAGCTTAGTGTGTACCCATTGCTGCTCCCTAAATCTGCTAATCCATATGCTGATGAGAAAGCATCCTACAAGTTCACATGCAAACACTTAAGATGTGGGACCCTGCTTGTTGCATATTTTCAGTGCACTAGCTGAAGAGCAAGCTGCTCATGGGGTTTGGCAGGAAGGATGCTCCATTAGGTCTAGACAGAGGTCTTGATGTGTGACTGCTAGTGGTGTCAAACCTGGTTTGACTGCTGCTCTTTTACCAAGAACTCTTGCAATCACAAATTTTCATGTTTTTTTACACCTCTTTTCAAACTGATTTCTCCTTTCCTCAGAAATCTCTTGGTAATTCCCTGGTTACCTTTTAATCTGGCTGATAACTAGCTTAAGAAAACATCATCATTGTTAATTGCTGATTTAGCTTTGTCAGTTTAGGGGCAACCATCCTCTCAGAAAAGATAATTTCAGATGTTGTATTCACATACTGTGCACTCACATTCCTGTCTTATTAGCAGATGATATCTCACTCAAAATACTGTGCAAATACCTCARCAGGTGTGATAGCTCAAAATTAGACTATGCTTGCTACAAAGACTATGTCTTTGAAGTGGTCTGGAAAATCCAAGTGGAGTAGAATWTGGTAAAATGCTTTGCTTTCGATTTTTTWATTTTAAACAAGATATCATAACATAAACATGTTACACAGAAGCATTCCTTCTGCATTCCTTGTTTGGTAGTTTCTGGCTAGATTTTAARGTCATGTTTTTGGCTGATAAGGCCTCAAAGGATTTGGGGGAATTAGCTAGCTTCCAGTCTTCTCCATCTCAGTTGCAAGCAGTAGTAATGTTCAAACTGATGTTYTTCCCAGTATAAAAGAGAACTGTTTATAAGAATACTATAAATAAAAACCAATATCTAACCATAAGATGTTAGTACAGATAATAATACGAAAAAGAATAGTAATCGAGAGTTCTAGTAGCCTTTTCCTCATAAGAGGAAACTTGTTTCAGACTAAAATGGTTATGGGGAAAAATGTGTTTTTTATGGTTTGSCACAATGAAAGAACTGGCTTCTATTACAAAAAGGTAAATCATACTAAAGAATTATCAGATATAGAGCACCTATTGGAATCCTCAAGCTTTGAAGTATTCCCATCTAAGAAATTTCTAATGTATTCTTAATAATCTACCAAATGAAATATTATAAACTGTTGCTGTGATGGAGAATATATTGGGCCTATTAACTCTTGGAGTTACCTTCAGAATCATTTAGCCTAATATGACTAAAAATATGATAAAGCAGCTGAACAAAATGACTAAGAAGGCCTCAGATAAAGCAGAGGATTTTAAATGCAATACCATAAACCTGCTGTGAGCTTTCAACAGAAACATTTTGAAAGCTGCCATGGTTAAAGATTTGTAGGAGTAAAATATATACAGTGTACACTTACTAATTGTTCAACTTTTTAAGAAGCTTACCTGCYGAATGTTGGCTGTATATGACACAGTCTTATGTCAAACAGCTAGTAGTTCAAGGGATATTTAAATATCTTAGATTGTCCATTTTATCACCAATAAAGATATTCTTCTGTCATAATATTACTTTTATTCCTTTAATACTGGAATATAATGTTTTATAGAAGTTAGCTCAATATGAAAGTTTGAACCTAGCTTGAAAGCTGGAACTGGATTCCACTGCACAATAGTTTAAGGAAAGAATTTTAGTAATTCTTTGAAAGACAACAAAGGAATATGTTAGGAATGTAAAGAAGGAATACGTTAGAGACTTTATTGCACAAGGGACAGCACTGTCCCAACACATACTAGGTTCGCTGTATTCTGCTAATTAAGTAGCTCTTGTGAAATATGATGTCTCYGCATAATAGGAAAGATAATGACAGGCATCAAATCTAACAGTTGCCACTTCCAAAATACTCAACAACTAAACGTAAAGTTGGGTTTGCCTGGCACACATATTCCGCTTAATATAACTGTAAAGTCCCCGAGGCACCCATATTTACACATATAAACATAGCTTATATTATCTGCATCTAATTTTAATAATACTCTTACTGTTGCAACATTTTGACTGAGTTTGGTTCAACTTAGGACATAAGAGTTTCTAAAATACTGTATTTGAATTGTTTTTATATTCTCACCAGCATTTTGGTGGTGATCTGGTCCCTCTGCAATGAAAGAGGGCTAAGTGTGTTTGCTCAAAGGAGCTGGAGTGAGGCCTAAACTTTTTAAAAATATTATAAAACACCATCTAATCCAATAGCTGGATTGAAAATATAGCTTACGGGTCTGACTTATTCTTGGAGGTTTGTGTCAGTTTCTAGCTGTCCAGTGCTAGAGAGTCTAAACTTTTAAAATTTTGAATCATATTGTTTCAATTTACTTGTTGTGTTTATGCTTCTGGAATAAATCACAACATATAACAAGACATCACATATAATAAAGCATCATTAAAATAGAATTAAAAGCAGTTGTGAGTCTGACTTTTAAGTTATATTTATAGTTTATTTATGTATTCACTGTCCTGGAAAACTCTTCTTTATTATTATGGCTGATTCACTCATTACTGAAAAAGATTATTAAAACCACACTTGGCTGAAAGGTCTTTGTCCTTTCTTTGCCAGCTGCTTGTGCCTAAGTTTATTTTTCAAATGTGGTTCTAAATGACAGAGTTGAGTTGTTGTTTCTGCTGTGTTTTTTGTTTTTTTTTTTTTTTGAGGTTCCATTATTTGTATCAATTTCATAGAAAATGTTTTTCCCTGCTGCTATTGTGCTATTTCATTTCATCTTCCCCTGCTGTAGCATTTTAATGTCAACAGAGCTGGATGATTTGGGATTAGATAGTAAGGGAGGAATGCCACAGTATGGACACTTGCCTAAAATTAGAATATGTTTAAGTATTTTGCTAACCTCCTAAGCAAATTGTGGCCACAAGAAAAGCTATTTTCTATAAGCCAGTCAAGCATTCTCTACAAAGACAGCTTAGCTGTTTGTTATTTAAATCACTTTTTCTACTATAGTTGTTTCAAATCCTGGCATAGCTATTTGTTTTCAGTATAAACTGTTTATTTTCTCTGTCTAATCTTCACTGAGGCTTTCACTGAGGTGAAATAAAATAGTTCAGGAAGTTCCAAACTGGCCTGGAAGTTCAGCCAACACATTCATAAAGGTTTCAGGGAAAATCTTACAATTACTCAGTCCTACCTTTGCCAGGAAAAACAGAAATGTTGAAAATTATACATCTTTCCTGTATGACTGCTTGATGGTAGATTACATATAAACAAAGAATTCCTTTCATTTCTTAGTTAACTCCTAGGGGAAAAAGATTATACAATTACATTGCTGTTCACAAGCTCTGAATTTTTTCTTTGATCTAAATGATGATTAGTCATTAACACTATTGTAGACAGACTGAAAGAGTATCAAGTCAAAAGATAATATTTTGAACATAAATTGCACGTTTTGGAGGGGCAGTCTTCTATTTATATTTGCTTCTACTTGGTACAAGGGACAGCAATTGTTTCCTTTTTCTAACTTTGGTGATTCCGTTCTCGTTTGTGGTAGTTCTTCTGTGAGCTGCTGGGCATAGAAGTCCACAGAGTTTTTAAAAAAGTTCTGGGTGTTTCATATGTACAGAAGCTATATGTTATCGTAACAGGATTCTAATGTGGATTGTACCACTGTAAATTAGAAGCGACTCCCTCTGAACTAGGGGAATTATTTTGCAAGTCTAAATGAAAACAGAAATAATACTATTTAAAAGTGGAAAAAGATTCTTTTAAACAAATTTCAAAATAATTACAGCTCAATAAAGTTTTAAAGCAATAGAAATACAAGAGAATGATGAAAAGTCATAAAAGTACATTTGCAGAAGTATTTCCTTTTATTAGTCTGGTTCATATGTGACTGTTATATGACATGACATGATTTCTGTTATTGCCAGTAAGTATGGGACTAAGAGAACTGTGTCCAATGAATGTTTTGTGAACAGATTGTGCAGAAATCTACAATGATGGACATAAGCGAAGTGGATTTTATAAGATGAAACCTGTCCAGAGTCCTAATGAATTCCTTGCCTTCTGTGATATGTCTGAAGGGGGTGGCTGGACCGTTTTTCAGAGACGTTCGGATGGCAGCCAGAATTTTGATAGGTAGGTACTAGGCTCGGTCAGTAAAATAGAGAACAATGTAGACAAACTTGAAACTAGCTGGAGCTAAATTAAATATTAACGTTAGAATTATATGAGTAAGTTATTATCTCAGATAAACGGTTACTCTGTAGTAATCCAGACTGTATCAATTCTGGCTCTGTCAAAGACTGCCTGTATGATCTCGTAAGTCTCGTAAGTCAAGTTTAGGTACTTAAGTAAGATCTAATTTTAAACTTTTTTTAGAAACCCTTTTGATGAAGCTGTTCCATTGTGTACAGTGTAGGATGGAAGGATAGATTAATACAATATCCTTGAAGTGGGAAGACATCACTTCTAGTCTTTGTCTTATTGCTGATGCATTTTACAAGAGGACACTTTAATGTCAAATGTATTAATAGTCACTGGAGCAAGAATTTTTAATGGCTAGTAAAGGACTACATTGTCTTTCACAAACAGTAAAATGTAAAAAAGTAAGTGCGTGAACAATCTATTTGAAATAAGATACCATCAGCAAATGAGTCTGAGCATTACAAAGTAGTTTTTAGCTCATGGTAAAATGCCTCCAGGAGAAATAAGATAGATGAGCACTTGATTTGTGTACCTCCTTTTTTTGAGTCTTTTGCCAGCACTCAAGCATTTGAGGGAATGTCCAGAAGTTAAGCTTCTGGTCCTCTGAGATTTTAATATAAAATAAATATTTACAGATGCAACAAGGAATTTTTTTAGGACCACAGTTTTGCCCAATTTGCCTTTTAGGTATCTGCATCCTTCTGTGGATCTGGATCTTAGCAGCATTTATAATTACTATAGCTAAATTTACAATGCCCGTATGAAATAGAGAGAGAGAGGATCCCTACAGTGGATGAATAGCTGCAATCTGGCCAAGAGAAGACTTCGCAATTCTTACTTTATAAATGGAGAAAGTTAGGAGTAAGGTCAGGCAAGCTCTTGTAAAGCATCTCTAGCAGTTCACAATTGCTACCACCACACACTGCCCATTCCTCTGCCTTGTCAGAAGCTACCAGCTATTTCAGGCACAGAGGCTGCTTTCTGTTATGACTGTCTGTCCACAGCCTAATACTTTCACCTATTGGTTGAAGCATGGTTGCTTCTCACCAAGGAAACAGAGGGTGTTTTTGTTCCCATTCAGACATGTCACGAAGCCAAAACCACTGAGAAAATCTTTCAAAGCCACTGTAGACAGAGAAAAGATTTGGTGCTTTTAATATACATAATATTCTTGAAACTATGCACAAGCCTGAGTTCAAAAAATGTTAGACTCAGTCAATAATTCAAAGCTGGAAAAAGCTTGCTAATACCTCAATTTACAAAATTATATATCTAGCTGCAGGAGTTTCATAGCTTCACCAAATCACAGAAAATAAACAATACTTGTGATACCCCCACACCTTAATCTATATTCCCTGGATTTACCTAGGAAAAATGTTTTCACTTTGCGTAAATTGTGTTATACCAGAGATCAGACTAAGTTAATGCAATTTCTTCTGGTCTTAAAATCCATTAATTTTAACCCACTTTGAATGTACTTCTGAGGACTACTCTTTGGACTAGGCTTCAGTGACAAGCATATTGTGGGATTCAGCCTTTCATACATGTGAAATAGAAATAATTTTGTGTAGATCAATAATAAATAATTAATAATAAGATAATCAAATCTAAAATATTCCTTTATTAATGTTCTGATACACTGTAAAATAGGAAACTACAAACAGTTCAGCACAGAGCCACCAAGATGGTCAGAGAGTGGCCCTGCTTAAGCAGGAGGTTGGACTAGAGAGTTTCTGGGGTCCCTTCCAAGCTGAGTTATCCTATGGTCTACGATCCTAGGTTGGGTAACCATCCCAACAAACTTATCTTTTTGATAAATCAGTAATTCACCCTCTCTTTCAGAGTCTGGGCTGACTATGAAGGCGGCTTTGGAAATTTTGTTTTGGCAAATGGTGAATATTGGCTTGGAAATAAAAATCTTCATTATTTGACCAGTCAAGGTAAGATTTGTATTGTAACTACAGGCTTCCTTGGCTGCTTTGTCCTACAGATCTATAGACTATATCATAGAAACTGTAGACCTGTAAGCCAACAATCTAGAGGCTATAATCTGTTCCTGTTTCTTTGCTCTTTTTTTTAACCTTTTCATTAGCATATATCCTGAGTTGTATGGGCCTTTCCAAAGGTTGCAGGAGAACAAAACACATCAGAATTTTTCTTTTGCAAAAAAAAGATTCAAAACTGTCATTGGGCATGCAGGGAGCCCTTGCAAAATGGGGACTAGCAGACAGCGATATACCTTAAAAGAATTGTCTTTGCCCTTTTTGCAGTCAGAATCACTAATAGTCTGGACTCAGATACTATGCTGCACCATTTCATTTAGTCAGGACTTCACACGATTGCATAGGGTATAACATGACGGTAAATCCAGGCCTGTCCTCTTGACTAGCCTAAGTTGGTCTTAGAATGCTATTTCCATCTTTCTAGTAGCCACTTATTCTAAGATAACTTCTGCTCCACTATAAATTACTGTGTATTAAAATTTATCCATCAACTTAGCCAGCTAATCTTTATGGAAATCAATGCCATGATTTCTTTACTGATACTTCTAGATTAAAAGTAACTCAGGTTTATTCATATATGCTGCAATCACTATTCATATTGCAGTATAGATAACTACTTTGAGATCCATAACAGCTTGCATTGAGACCTTTCCCTCTTTGCTCATTCAGCTCTAGCCATGATGAAGATTAGGTCCGTAAGTGGGAAATGTGTAAGTGGAAGCAGAAAGTAATATATGTAGATGGGGCCAGATCTTCAGGTCTTGTAAACTGACACTGCTGAAATCAATGAGCTTTGCATATGTGTAACTCTTTTATCTTCAGAGGAATATAAATCTTTCATTTCCTCAGAGGTAGGGTTATTGTTTGATTCTCACTCTCCTTCCATTACCATCTCAAATACATTACTAATATATAAAGACTATAAAGGCTGTTTTTTGGTCCTCCCTGGAAAATATGCATTGGTATAATTCTAAAATTTTGGAAGATGAACTAGACCCATGAAATCAAAGAATAGCAAGATAATAAGCATAATGTAAGAAGATAAAAAATGTAAAATATGCTGTGACAATATAGATAATATTCATGATAAAGACATATAATTAGCATTTTCATCTTTTGTTATAATACTCCTCTGAAAAATAACAAGATAGGCGAGTTTAATAAAAAATAATTTTTATTGTTATTTCTTAAGGGAACTATACTTTAAGAATTGATCTAACTGATTTTGAAGGAGAACGGCGCTTTGCACAATATACAAGATTCAGMGTTGCAGGTGAAGAGGTAATAATATGCTCAATAATGACTAGAGGTTTTAGAGAAAATGCGTATTTTGTAGACAGCCCATATATGTAGATTCTCTAATTTTACAAAGGTGGTTTATCCAGACTATCATATTTTTGTTCTTACAAATGCTTGGAATTTTTGAATATGTAGTAATAGCAGTTTACATTCATACACTGATTTCATAGTTTATAAAATATATGAATCATTTGGTTGAGCAGTCATGAATAAAAGCAGTTTTTCAATTTTTGTGATACTACCAATGATAATAGTACATGATGTTTTGATGTGTAAATACAGCAAACTAATCTGCAATATTGTTTTTATTATGTCATTTATACATAAAGTTATTGACAAAATTTATCCCTGGTAAACATCTTGGCACCCTTTCATTATCTAGTATACAGTGCTTAAGTGACATGACATTTCTGAGCATGTAAATAGCAGCAAATGGAAGAGTTTAGTTTCATTCTTGTGGTTCCACTGTCTGACATTTGAAGGGTTAAACCTATGTATTAGTTGACTTTTTTTTTTCTTCGCATTCTTCATTAGCGTTCATATGAGATGAGTTGTGGTGAATACTCGGGCACAGCTGGGGATTCTCTTACTGGGGGTTTTCACCCTGAAGTAAAATGGTGGGCTGATCATCGAGGAATGAAATTCAGTACTCGAGACAGGGACAATGACAACTATGAAGGGAACTGTGCTGAAGAGGAGAAGGCTGGCTGGTGGTTTAACAGGTATTTTGAGTTTATATCAGTATTGTTAACTATTCCACTTTATATTTATTCATACAGTAATAACATATGGTAGAAGATAGGATTGGCATCCTTTATTATACTTTCAGTTTGCTCTTGACCCCTACCAGACATCTAAGGCCTGGTGTGACTGAGTCTCACCTTAGAACAGACAACACCTACTACACCATTCAGGTTGATCTGTGATATGATATTTGCCACAGGCTTTGGCTTCATTTGAAAGTCCCTCTTTGTTATCAGACTATGAAGAGGAGAGAGTTCTGCCTCTTTAAAGTAACCAGTCTTTACACAAGTAGGCCATGTAGACTTTGCAGATATATCCCTGTTGTATCTCATTCTTGCATTTCTCCTACATTTCGCTAGACCAGATGTGACAGTACTGCAGAATACCTGACAAGTTAAGCTAGTGCTGGGTTAATGAACCTGAAGTGCTAGGGACACTTTTTTTTTTTTTTAACCTCAGTTCACAGCATTTCATTCCTGTTATTCCTTCTATATCAAGATGGGAATGCATCCACTCACTTTCTGTCAGTGAGCTTGACTCAGCTGGGAAGAAGATTTCTTTAATTAGGATGCAGTGAAAGAATTAAAAATCCTGCTTATAAAACTGATAGCCTTAGCATTGTCATATGCAGCTAGATGCATATAGCCACATAATAGAGGTAAAAAATATAACTCAGAGAAGCATATTACTCTCTCACTGTGATCTCAGTTCACTTGGCAAGAGCTGCCAGGCTGCATCAATCTATTGTTTCTCTCTGTTGTGTCATCTTTTTTTTCTGTTTTTTAACAATCCATTTCCTAAATCCAGTTTTCATAAGCAGTCTATGACCAGTTTAGCTGATGTGATGTAGCTAGTATCTCACTTTGTTTCACGAATATATTCCAGTGATGGGGGGTCAGCAGAATCTTTGAGATATACAGAAAAAAAATCACAGGTGGACTAAGTTTTTTACAGCCCTCATGACAGCTAAAACACTAAAAGGAAAGGGAACTATGCTGGAGACTCTTTTCTCATAAAATCACAATTTTTGTGGATATAGAGCAGTATGCAGACCTCAAGTAGTCTAAAACTGTAACACCATGCCAGAGAGTTCATGAATGATGTGAATCATCAATCACTTTTAATCAACTGCATAAATTTTTCTCTCTTAAAAAATTTTTGCTTTTTGTGATTGGCCAAGACAAAAAAATCAACCTCTTTGCAAAAGTAGAATTATGGCAGACCTTGATAGTTATTAATACTTGTAGTTGCTGCTACATAACTACTAAAGATAGCTAGCTCCTACCAGGCTAGTTCCTATTAGGGCTGTGGATTTGTTGCTGTTAAAGTGACAGTCCATCTAGATAATGAAAACAAGTTGCTACTTGGCTGCACTGGCTTGCTACTGACTTTCTTTTACTGTTAAGTCTAATATAAAACTGAATACTGCAAAATACTAGAAAATTTCCATGTCCTAAAATCCTACAAGAACAGTACTGACAGGCAGAATGAAAAGAAAGCACTCAGAACATGTATTTGTCATGCACCGATTAGCAGATAAAGAGGGAATTAGTGCTCTTGGCTGGTTTGTATTGGAGCGCCCATCTATGAAGGAGTTTTTTACAAGCAGCTCCATGCTATCTGGACTAATGAAACATAAAAACATGCAGATAATATGAATACCAGGAGAAGTGATACAAGTGAAGCCACATGGAAATAGCCTAGGTCTATTCACTAGAGCTCAGCACTTGTTTGCCTGAACTTCTACAGAAAAAATGTCCTCTCTTTGCATTATGTTAYAAGGAAAGAGATTTTCATGTTGGATGCAAATCCACAGAGCTAGGTTCTCTGTAGCACTACATCCAGTTCATAAGCCTTCCTATATCCAGGACACTGTGAAGATCAGTCAGTTCAGATCTGGTAAGATTCAAGCTAACTAGTGTAGCTGGACATGAGCTTAATCTTTCCCAAGCCTGCCCAGTTTTAGTTACGTAGAGCATGGATGCTCAAAGTAATCAGCCACACATCAAGTTGGGGCTACAGATACTTACTAGCTCACGTGGAGACAGCATAGCCATATTCATGTGGGGATGTCCTGGATTTAAAAAGCCCAGACAGAATTCAAATTTTCTTCAGAGAACCAACTCCATCTCTCTGCATCTGTCATACAGTGAACATGGAATCACATAAACTGTCCATCATTAGCTGAGAGTGGACTGTACTATTGAAACTATTGCAGTACAGTTTTTATCTTTACAAATTATCTATGACAAAGAAAGGAAAACACAGGCTAACTTTAAGGTGTCTATTGACTTGTCAATAATGAGCGCTACTTCAAAATATCAAGCTTGTTGTTTCTTTTGCATGTCTAGTTACTTACAACTGCATTCAGTCCATTACAGAATACTGTGTATTTTTGCTATTAGTACTTCTAATTTAAGAGTTGCTACCAGCTCATTTTGCTGCTGATGAAATCAACTTCTGCCTGTTTCCATCAAAAGAAGGAAAAGAAGGGATTCAGTTGATTGAGATACCTCTTACCAATTATGATTCTTCTAAGGAAATTGCGTTTATTCAAAGTAAACAGTATTCCTGCTCAAAACAAATTTGTATGACTATAAGGCTCTGACACAGGCTAGACATTCTCAAATGCAAAGTCACGTTTGATATCTGCAGATTTTAAGCTTTTAACTAACACATAGCCAAAATTCAGCTTAAAAACTGTGAGGAATGAACAGGCATATATATATGAAAATTTTCCTATGAGGCTTTTGCCAGTTTTTCTATTTCAGTTCTCTGTAACAGTTGTTAATAAAGTGTAAGCAAAGCAAAAGAGAGTAAGATTTGCCAGTAATAATATCCACAAGGTTTATTTGAACTGTTTTCTGTTTGAATATTTTCTGAAGTCTGCATTTGAAATCCATCGCAGTGCCTGATAGCTAGGTATTAACAGCACTAAAAACAAAATACTCAGTTGGCAGATAAGCTGATTCATTACAGTGTGCTGCAAAAGAAACAGCTGCTTTGCTCTCCATATGGTCACATAATCATCTAAACGTCCTTCTTTCTCATAAAAACCAAATGAGTATCAAAGCTGTTCTGATACCTAGTCAAGCTTTTGGGTATGGCAAAGTTTCTTTACAATTACCACTGTATTTAATACACATTACATTACATACAATATGTATATATGTATACAATATGTGTATAATACACATTTAACAGTATTTTTGTTTCCATGTATTAAAGGACGAAAAAGGAATGTACTTTGTGTAGTCAAATAAAATGCCAGCTCTGATGATCCAGTGAATTGGTATATGTATGTTTAACGAGCTGTGAGATTTGATCTATCTGTAAATAGAAGCCAACGGTTTAACAGGCAAACGGATGGTGGTATTCAGATTTTGTCATATGAAACACTATGTGGGGATAACTGCACAACTTAGAGGAGTTACTCGGAAACAACAAAACGTACACTTTCTTTTCCAGAGTTTTGCTGCTTACATGCCATGCTCGTACACATGACCTGAACAACTCTGGAATCATTCTGTACTGAAACAGATTGTCAGGCAAGGCTCAGAGCCCTAGACAGGTCAGAGAAAGAGTGCAAAGAACAAAAAGAACTTTTGGTTCATTTGCAGGTGTGCCCTAATTCAACTGTTACTGTTTAGGGGCATTGAAGTTCACAAATGCAAATTTCTGCAGCTGTCAGACTGGGCTCTTATCAACGTGGTGATCTTCTGACTTGCACAAAAACTGCAAATGTTTGCATGTTTTCACCTCATTCTTATTTATGTTTTCCTTTTTTTTTTCCGGCAGGTGTCACTCTGCCAACTTGAACGGGTTGTACTACAAAGGGCCCTACACAGCGGTGACAGATAATGGCATTGTTTGGTACACTTGGCACGGGTGGTGGTATTCTCTGAAATCTGTTGTCATGAAGGTCAGACCAGTAGACTTTGAACCTAATATTGTTTAATTATTTTATTAAGATGATTTATCTAGTTAATCTTTCAGCAAATCTACCCAAATTAAAACACATGGGCAGACTTTTACTTCTCATCTACACCTCTATAAATCTGGAATAATTCCTTGACAAACAGTAGTTTTTCAGATGTAAATGAGAAGAAAATCTGGCCTAGGCATATGTATATACATATACTACTACTTAGATGTGTACAGGATCTTTTTTAAAGGCAGGAGCTCACCCAGAATTAAGGCATCTTTGTTAACATGGAGAATTTTTGGCTTGTGCAGTAACTACAAGGCCTTTTATCTTTTTAACAACAGAAGTCTTATTTATGTTTTCCTTTTCTTTCCCATCATTCACTTTTCAGCTCCCTGTATCTGCAGTGGAAGCACCAAATGGCTCATACTACTTTGTATTTTTTCCATCAGGATGATATTTTTATATAAGTCTTTGCACACTAATGGAAGTCTCTATATTGCCTTAAAAATTACAATGAATTGTATGAATTACACCCAAAATCTGTGTGAAAAGAACCTTAAGGTTGCCTTTCTCAGTGGATAGAATATACTTTTTTAGAAGGAATCAATGCTTTAGAGGAAGAGTTGTTTATAAATTCCTCTGATTTATTTGATGTTAACACTGCATACATAGCATGCATATAATGTATTAAGAACAAGGCAGGAACTGAAGGAACAGAGACACTACCAGGCTAGAATCAATTGATTCCAGTATATAAAAGTTCATTGTGTCTGTCTCTGCTGAAGCATTCCTAAAGCTGGTCACATTATTTCAATCAAATGTTTTTTAGATAGTCACTAATTATGCTTTCCTTCTTTTTAGTAATAAGCTAGATATCCTGGACTTTAAGATACTGACATCTGAATTTTTGCAAAAGGCTGAATACCAAAAACTGCAACTGATTTTCATGTGAGCTGTGCTTTGAATGCACACTATGATAATGCATATGTAGATGGTACTGTGTTTCACGTGCACTTTTAATTCTGTGTTTTAGAGGCTTTTAGCACTTGACTCCATAAATTTTAACTTTCTTTAAGCATTGGTCAGTCTCCAAGGCTGTCCCATTTTGAATGTCCTTTCCAGTCACTTCTAAGTGTTTCTGCTTCTAAGCCTGTATCTTCTCCTTTTCCTATATCCTCATCTTGATCCTTGGGCTTCTCCCTTTCTTATGCTACAGATGCATATTTTTCTGCTGCGAGAAGAAACTTGAGAGACTCAACTCAGACATTTTTCAGTTCTCTCCTTCCTAAAATAATTTTGCTTTTGTGATTATACTACCAGTCTCTGTCTTTCTGTCTGTCCTTTGAACCTGGTCCGAACTTCAGTCATATTTAACATAACTGAGAATAACTTACCAACCTAAAGGTCAATTCATATCTATATTGACATGAATACAGCCAGTCGAATGTGGACTCACTGCATTGCCATTATTCCTTCCATTCCCATTCTCCAAGAACAAAAGTTTGGTAAGAAAGAGTCTGTGAAGGAATCTAACAGAATAGGAGAGGGAGGATGTGCTGAAGAGCTGAAAAAAAAAAGAGGTGCATATAAAAACATGTATCCCACTCATGAAGATAAATCAGATTGCACATAAATGAAATGGGGATGTAAGTACAGAAAAAAATGAAGTTTGAGCAGGAAAAAAGAATATTAGCATGCATAGAAGGTGTTGATAAAAATCTGCAATATACAGGCTTTCAGTTCTGTGGGTTTTTTTGTGATGATGGCAGATATTCCAGACAATAAAACCTCTTTCTCAAAGTATCAACAGACATTCTGCTAGAGGTATCTAGCCTTTAGCACATCACTGTACCCCTGAATGAGATCACCAATGTATAGCTCTAGAACTGCTTATTTGAAGCTTTCTTTAATCAGTTAAAACAAATTAAATTCCGTATCTGACGGGAAGACATCCAGGCTTACACACACACACACACACTATACATATGTATACATACATCTAGATATATAATCAGCATTCAGTATTAAAGCAGAACATCTGATAGGTATTTCTATCCAATTTTATTACTGAACTTCAAATGGGTCCCTCAATAACTCTATGAGCACTCTATAGGTATGAGTCATTAAGAATAAGATGGAATTTTTAAAGCAGTTTATAAAGATGTTATAAGTACAGTATTTCCCATGGCAATGTTCAAAATCTTTTGCTACTTTGAGAAGTAAAACTTTTAACTCTTTGTAAAAACACAGATGACATGATGCGAGAATTGTAAAAACACCCTTACTTTTTCACAGGAAAATGGAAAGAAGATTAGCTCATATATTTGGAGAGTATCAAGCCAGATCATATTGCACTTAATGTAAATATAAGACATGGAGGATTTACGTACAGCAAAGTTGGATCTCTAGCATACAAAAAAACCTCTTACTAAGATGTACAGATTGTGCTGATAAAATCTGCAATATTTATCTTTTTTGCTGCAGCATAAATCCATCCTCCTTTTTGTGAGAATGATAATGAAATCTTTCAGCTGAATTAGAACACTTCTCATATTTTAATGTAAAACTTGCAAGGAATAAAAGTTGACTCCCTTCCTCTCTCGGAAATTATACAAAGAAAGAGGAACAAATCTTTCTTTGTACATGTTAAAATGCATTTATATGTTGTTTACTTGGACTGCATGTTCTTCAGAACAAGGACTTGTCTGAAGAACATCTATCATACTGTTAGCAATATGCAAATACAATATTTAATTCGCATCATGTTTCTATGGCCTTTCTTTATGTAATAATTGTTTTTGGCAACATGAAAAACATAAGAAAAGTCTTGTAATTCAAAATGGTAATATAATTGTTCTTAAATAAACAAAATCTTTATTTTGAAAGGACAAGTTTAAATAGCTACTGAAGAAGAGCTTGGAAGAGAAACCACAAGAATTCCTTTCTCTGCCTGGCATGGTCTGCTAGTATTAATTTATTTCCTCGACAGGTATGAACATGTTCTAGAGGAATCTTTATTTTTACAAGATAGCAGAACAAAGGCCTGTTTGTTTGTTTGTGCATTAGACAGAACTACATAATAGCTGAAAGTTTACATATATCACTTCTTATAAATCATATAACCCAACAGAATAAGAACGATCAAGAAAATAACAAGGAAAATGGTTTGCCRGTCATGATTAATAAACAACATAATCATAGCTACCAGTAATGTGTAACAAAAATGCCTCTTTTTGTAATATTTGTTCAAGGGAAACATCTCTATATTTTCAATTATCTATTTCTGTTTTCTTCATTTTTCTTAACATTTTGGAGATTAAAAGAATGAAAACTACAAGCCTAAGTGAATTAAGGGAATGGTAAAAGGGCCTTATAAGCAACAACATCTGTTTTCTCTAGAACGTCTACTATGTTGTGGCAAAAAGATGAGGTACCACAAACTGGTCTATACCTCTTTAGTATTCTTTTTTGCAGCTCTGCTGCCTAGCTAGAGGCTTCCTCTCCCCACCATTTCCCAGACAGTTATTCCTAACACCAATTCTTGAACCCCTTTTCAAAATGTAACATTCTGTTCTGTCATAGCCACTTGTTATCCTAGCTGTCAGCAAAATAGTTCCCGCCAGAAAGAGGAATCTAACCACAGCTTCCCAGATCTCTGAGCATTCTCATCATATTCCTTTAATTTACTCCTGATTAGTGCAAAGGCAAAAAGAATGCAAATGCAACTTTTTATACCCTCTTCCCCCCCCCCTCCCCTTTTAGTAGTCTTAAGTGCTCTTTCACAGTTGTGGAAGAGCAGAAAGAGTAGAAAGTATCCAGGAAAGTATCCTGTATCTAAATTTTCAAAAGTGTACACTTAGAAATTTCTTGTTTTGTGTTTTAAACTGTCTATTAGGAGGATGATGTAGAAAACAAAAAATAGAGCTGTTCAAAACTAGGAATACTTTGATAATGAATATAAGCATATGCTTGCTGTTTCCTCAGCATATGTCTGGGAAAACAGCAAGGTTTCAAACATTCGACCAAAATCCAGCTCCTTATATGTTAAGAGAGAAAGAAGTTATTATTTTCTGTTATTTAAAATGTTTTTTCATTTTCTGCTTAAGAAGATAATTTAATACTTTACAGTAACCGTTGCACTTTGATGCTTCATTAGCATTTTGCCGAAAACAGCGTTCATCCAAAATCACCTTTTCTATATCCCTGAGGCCTGTCTTGACCTTAGTTTAGTGCAAGATGAAACCCAGCTTGTCATTGCTACATCTTCAATTAACTAAGACAGTCCTTGTTAATCCTACCCTAATGTTAAATACATTGCATCGAAACTAGAATGCAGCTACCCAGATACTGATTACACAAGGCCAGGGCCAACTTCATATATTTGTTTGCTTACAAAAGAACCAAGTTATAGCCTTAGCAAAGAACAAACAAACAAACAAGGAAACTGTAGCTTATCTTTTTCTCCTCCTTTCCTCAGCAACTCACAAATACTTCTTAAGTTTCTTTTACCTGCCACCTAAAGAATCTAGGCTTCCTTCCTTCCCTCCTTCCTTCCATTCTCAATGGGATCTCAGAGATCTTTAATCTCTGACCTTAGCCATGGTTTGCATACACAGCTGGTGAACTCCTGGTTTAAAGAACCTGGGTAGCTCTGAGGTTCTGCAGAAACTGAGCAAAGGCTTTAAGAAACTAAATTTTGGACTGAAAGCACCTAAAATAGCCATTACGTCTCTAAATCCATTTTGGGAATCAGTGCCCAGTCTATCTTATAGCCAGATTGGACTGAATTATTGTAATTAATGTATCACTGGACATTGCAGGGAGGAAGGTGAGCAAATCCCCCTTAGAAGTATGTGGGTCTCACTGATAGTTACATGAATGTCACTGCTTCCAGTTTTGCTGGCCAGAGTTCAAGGTTCCAGTTTTCAATTCATGGCCTCCCATGCCATTGCGAAGTTATACTGCCACAGGAGCCATGGGGCTGGCACTTTCTACAACATGACACTTCATACTAAATTAGCTAAACACACACCAGCAACATGTGAGAGCAGAAAGGCTTTTATGTAAGTGATATCCTGCACTAGATGGTGCTCTGTACATGTTGTAATTTCTTAGGCAATACCTCTTTTGTAAACTAGTACAAACATTTCTTACCATCAAGTTACATAATTTACAAGATTATGGGAAATAACATCAAAAGTGCTTCAGTGACTTAATTCACTTTTGAAATGAAGCACGAGTTCCTAATGATACCTAAAGCCTATGGAAATTTTTAGCATCTAATTATCTTTAGGTATGTCACACTGAAGTAGTTAAATTATGGTCTCTTTAGTTTAAAAAGCCTTGCATTTATGTGTTACAAAAAAAGTTCATATCTTCTGCTGATTAACGAACAGAAACAAAACTATGAAACTTCCAAACAGTACCTGAACTAATATATCTGCACTACTATATTCCTGCTGTCATCCCTCCACTGCTCTTCCTCAACATGGTCTCCTTCTATTTTTCATATCTCAACTACACTCAAGTTGGACCTATACTGGAGTTAGACACATCTTTATATCATAATACAGATAATAATACATTTGTAAGTTCCTYATGGCCAGGAAATTAAGATTTTGTGAACACTTGTGGCAGGATAAATTAAGTGCCTGTGCCATAGTGGATTATATAGTGCCTGAACTCACTGCAGGGAGAACAGCAAATCCATCTCTTGCCAAAATGCCATCTGGGAAAAACACCCTTGCTGAAATTGGGGGTCATTCATGTGGTACTCAGCAAAATTCCTGCTGCATGTAATAGTTTGAAAGCCTTCCAAGTCTCTCTCAATAGACTAGTGTCTAAGTTTGAATTATTAACACTTGCAAAATATAAAAACATTCTGTCTTGTGATAAAGGTGATTTTATTGATTTTTATGCATTTTATTTTCTGTTTCTAATAACTTTTAATTACTCATTGTAAATGTGCCGTAGAAGTTTTTGAAATAATGCTCACTGAAATTGTTCCAGTCCTGTCTCTCTCTGTCATTCAGCATGCTTAATTTAAAGACCTCAGCAGACAGTTCTCATCTATTTCTCCTATTGCTTCTTCCTAGTAAGGGGTTTAACTGCTTCTGACATGGTTTTGCTACCCCTCTGAGTCAATACAATGAAAAATCAATTCAATCTTGAAGAACACAAGTCATTCTTAACCTGAAATTTCTAAGTAAAAAGTTCTAGAGTAGTGAAGGAAGGGAAGGGCTTCCTTTTTATGTTTACACAGCTTGAAGAAAAGTCATTAATATTTGTAAACCAGAACAGTAAGTTTCAAATTCTACTTTATTTTTCTCTTTAACTCTCCAATGAAAGCCCTGGAGCCTTTATACCTGGCTTAAAAGTCTCATATATACGATACTAACAAGAAAATATACTTTAAAGCATTACATACTGGACACCTTCCCAGTTACATAGTGCTCAACTTGATTTTTTTCAAAAGAATGAACAAAATCAACCTCTGATGTAAATCAAATGAGTCCAATAAAATTACACTGAATTTGGTCTGTCATCTGTTCCTCAAGCAGATCATCTGCGTTGTATCCGGAAGAAAACATGGCTTTAACAAGAAATCCTTTCTAATATTCTAATTAAAAAAGTATCAGTCATAATCATTATAGAGCATTCTAGTTTATATCTCAGATACTCAGACATGAATTGGTTTCAGTCAGTATAGCTTCATTACACTTGGGAACATAGCCCTGTAAATCTGTATGTGGCCTGTAAGTTGTAAAATACTAATGATTCATAATCTTCTCCCATGTTACAAGAACAAGAAAAAAATCCTTACGTGTGCTCAGCTGAGCTAGAAATAAATAAGAATGCACATGACATCTCTGACYTAGCTGTTGATGCATGTGACAACAGGCTTTAAATTCTCTATATAGGGCTTACAATGTCCCTCTTGCTATATATTAATTAACCATCAAAAACAAAATTCCAGAAAAATGAAGATACCCTGCAGCTTTTCAAAGAACAACATCACTGAAGAAGATGAATGMGCATCAAGCTGTTCAACATATGAAGAGTGCCAGATATAGAAAAAATATATATATCAAATTCACTTTTGAGATCTTTTGGTACTAGCATATTCATCAAAAAATGATTTTAGGGAAAATATAGGCTTCCTTAGAGAACAGCACTACCATAATGTTTCCAGCTAGTGAAATATAACTTATGTGGGTATTTACCTATGTTTCTTACTTGATGCGCTTCTTCATCTAAGTCAGCTTTAAAAAAATTCTAAACTCTGTTCCACAGACCTCACTTATGAAAAGCTCCTTTGGGGAATACAAAAGACTGTTTCATTAAAAAAAMATCCTGTGTTATGGCTCCTTGTTATATCAGTGAGACTACAGATTATTTCTGAAGAACTCAGTGGAMGTCGATGCCTGGCAGCTACCTTGTCTCTGTTATTCACCTTTATTTTACCTACAGTATCTCCTTTCAGTTGAACAACGCTGGAACCAAAAATGTAAAATGAGACACGAGAGAAGTCAGCTGCTAATAAAAGGTTCCACTGTCCTTTCTTGCTGACCCACTAATTAAAATGCAAGCAACTCTGAAGCCAGAGGGAGCCTTCATTGGGGTATATTTATATTTAATCATTAAAATATTAAGGTTATAGTAGACTGCTTCTTGGAAATGTGACATAAATCCTCAACTATAGATATGCTTCTTAGATCATTTGATAAAAATAAGTATTTTAAGCAAACTCTTTAGAGAAAAAATACTGCAGTACTGTTTATTTTGCCATTGAACAGTCTAACTAGARTGGGAAGAGAACAAGTGATGAAAATTAAAATCCTTTCTCYGGGACATACGCATTTTGAAAGACGRGGGGAAAAATCAACCCATTCAGATCCATGGGTCTCATTTTCTGAGACAAGAAATATACAAGAAATATACAAGAAGAAAGTATATATACATTTTCGATTTAAGGAAGGGAACCTAGAATTCAGTATGTAGATACACAAGTGAGAATGGCTGTTCCCCCTTCCAACTCTGATTTTCTGTGTGTCACATAGCAAAGCACTGAACTCTCTGATACTCTCCTCATGCAGAAGAGCAATATGGTTTAGCCATTTTGCAGAGCACTTTGAAACCTCCTGAGGAAACATATAATTCAAGGACTGAGTTTTATTCCATTACTAGGCTAGACTATTAGGTCTGTCAGATCCCTGTCTGTAAACAGGGTTCCTCATTCATTTGGATAAAACCTTATCAGCAGCATCTCCTAGACTATTTACAGTGTACGAAGAGAAAGGCAGGGGCTTGTGCACTGTCTGCATACTGGTTAAGGCATCAGGATGCCTCATTTTCCACAACAGTGAATTCAGCCCCTGGGAGAGGAGCACTGCACAAGTATTTCACAGTGTGTTTAAAATGCCCAGAGTTCTCCCTGAAAGATTCCCTCAGCTAGCTTACATCCAAGCTGTGTATCTAAAGGAAATCCCAAGTGCCGMCTACAGCATAAGGCTCCACTACGCTTAGCCTCTGCTGTCTTCAGCTTCTAGCCTAGCGTGATTAGTTAAGGAAGGCTGGAGCTTCAGCTTCCACAGACACAAGCAGCACTGAGCACAGGAAGTAATCGGCTCTACTCGGCATCTATTATACCAATATTCAYGCAAAGGGACAGGATCAGTACCCCTTAATAACAGCACGCCTGTTAAAGCCATTTAAAACACATTGCAAGCTGTTCATGACAACTGGCACATGAAGCCAAGAAATACAAGCCAATGTGCATAGTATCTCAGAGTCAGTCTTCTATGACATACATAAACTAGGAAAAAGAGTCAGACGTACAAGGATTCCTCAGAGAATTCAAGTAATACTTAGAAACCTAGAAAATGCTATTTGTTATTACAATTTTCATTTCAGGCTATGGAAAATTATAGAAACTAATAGATGCCCACTAATGGGAGGCTGAGCAAGAGATTGTGGTTAAGAAGGGCGCCATGCGGSAGAGCAGAGATGAGTACTCCTCTGAAGCGCGCTCCAGCTCTGACTCAGAAGCTCATCACAGTAGAAAACATGTTTTTGTAATCCTTTGTACAGATAAACTGACTTCTGCCTTCAAAAGACTCTGACATTGTATCTTACTGGATAAGCTACATCAAGTAAYTAGCAATGAAGAAATTAAAATGTTCACTCCCACTCCAACTTAAATTTTCCTCCTGCTCTCCAGGACTATTGGGCTATCTGAAAAAAGAAYTGGAGTGAAAACAAAGAAACAAACATAGATTGCTAAGAAAACATTAATGTTAATGATATTTCATAACTTCATATGTTTGTTTTAATATTCTTGATAGCTTATTATATTTCCAATTCTTAAAATTGCCCAATAKCCAGAATAAAATATGGCTAAAATATGAATTAAAAGATTTTCTAGTTTATTAATAACTTCATTTATTTACAGTGTACTTAGTATATGCARTATCACCAACACGTAATTTCACAGATAAATCCTACTGCATCCCAAGCGAAGAGAGCTGTATACACATAATACGTGAAGTTAATTTCATGGTCTTTCTCARTTACCTGTAATTTTCCACATAGATAATATTCTTTATATTTCAGATACACCTGATTCAATAGTAAGTCTTGCTCAATTTATAAAATCAAGTGGCTTTAAGGCAAACCCTAGACAGGACTGAATATTTTTATTTAAGGCCTGTGTCCAGCCATTAAAACTATGTTACAAACAACAGTCTTCCAGGCTGCTGCTATTATTTTTTTTTTCCTAGTGAACTTTTTTTGGCCAGTGAGAACAAGTGTCAAAATGTGGAGCAAAAATCAGTATTTCATCAGACCTATTCTAAGGAAAATAAGGATTGGTTCAGACATGAACTCATGTAAGGCCCCCAAAGGATCTATGCTGCAATGGAAAACATGGACTAAGACACATTATATGCTTATTAAAAATCTGTGATTTTTCTCCCATTGGATTGATTTACACTCCAAATTCCATACAAGTTTTCTCATCTTCTTTCCTTTGGCTTGCATTACACTCAGGAGGGGGAAAAAAATCCTAAAGTTACATATATTTTCTTGCTCCCATTAGATGTATACTGTTTCTTAAAAACGACATCCTGAAAAGGCTTATTTTGCATTTTCTTTACTCATTTTCCTCCACTCTTTCATTGGGCACTCAGTAACCTTTTGTGTATACCAAACACTACTCAGTTTCAAACACCCAATCAGGAGCAATTGCTATCCCTTCATTAATGCTGGAATTCATCTAGCCATAGAAGGGAGAMTGGAGAAAGAAAAGAAAAGGAAGGGTTTCCATTCTCCAGTTCCCTGGCTCTTCACCTTTACCAATTCCCTTTTGAGTAATCAGTGCTAAATCCTGCCACRGGCTGCTGCAGTGCCAGCTCCCTCCCAGCGTTGTTTCATCCCATCCTGCAGCAGTAAGGCTTTGATGGTGTGTGATACCTCAAGGCCCCTCAAGCCTTTCCATTCTCTTTGTCGGTGCTCAAGTCTCTGAAACCAGCTACTTTTATCATGATTGTTTCTGTCTTCTGTCACATGTACCTATTTCTTAAATAAGACTATTCCAACCAGTGTGAATCCTGGCATAACTTGTAATGCTCAGGTTCTCTGTGTCTAACACAATACACATTCACATACATATAGATCTGAACCCCAAAGAAGCCTATGGAAAAACAACAACAAAAAAAATCAATTATTGATAGAACAGGATCTTAAGTGAGGAGCAGTCCAGTAAACCCAATTGTCTTATGAGCTTAGAAGCACTATAAAGTTACCACAGACTAACAAGTTACTATACATCAGCCGAACTGCAGCAATTGTCAGCGTGTTTTACTTTGCATTTGCTATAGGCAATCAGTGTGCAAGTTAGCTTAGCCCTCTCTCCTGTCAGAACAAGTCACCTCACCGTGCTGCTGGCTAAGAGCCTACGCATCCCCCTGTCCACAGTTACCACAGTACAAAGGATACTTGCTAAAACTCTGCTAACTAAATTAAACGTCCAAGCGTCACAGTGGGGAGACGCTGACATAGCAGTATGATGTATTTGTTCCTTAATCATAGCCAAAGTTACAGAATCAATGACCTCCAACACCATTGAAATGGCTGACCATCTCATGAGATAAGGATGGAATTGGTTTCAGCAAGATTTTGTTTCTTCAAAACATTAAGTCCAGTGAGCTAGTGATGGAACCACTGAAAAATTAAAAAAAATAAATAAACAGGAACAGGTGTGTAACATTTTCCTTCTATTAGTTTTTCTTATATAAGTCTCAGAGACAGTAGTTCTTCTGCAGCCCCCTATTAACCATGTTCGATATAGCTCAAGGGAAGGACATCTTGGAGCTGTTGCAGCAGCACAGCCCCTAGACGTTCACTTGTTTTCTGGCAATAAATGCTCTGAGGTATGTCTGAGCAAGTGTCTTCTTGGAATTTTATCTTCACCCTGACTTCTGTTTCATTTGCTTTCACTCAGGTGGATTCCTTGCATAGAAAAATCTTAAGGAGGACTTTTACATGGAAAGGTGTTTTTCTTCAAAGGAGAAAAAAAAGGAAACAATCAACAATAGAAAAAAACTAACAGAATGTGTGGTGCTGACTGCTCTTCATCTTGCACTCAAGGCAAAAGCCCCTCTTCCTTGTCACTGCCTCTTCTATTTAGATGGTCTTCCCACTCCTTCTGCTACCTCACTGATTCTTCCACCAGCCTGTTGTTTGGAGAGCTCTTCTCTCTCTCATTTAACTTGCTACGGGATGCCACAGAAATTTGTTGTCAGCTCTTTTCTCTTTATCATGTCAGGTAGTGCCAGCTGCAGAGAGATCCAACTATCATCTCTCGCCACTTCTCTCAAAGGTCACTGGACAACTTTATCTAGTTAGTGTCGTTTGGGTTACTTAACCACCAGCAYGACTAAAACCTAGAATTCTTCATTTTCAATTTCTTTCTATTCATTTCTTTCTTGAGATCACCACTATTCTCTTCGGCACTGAGCGTATTTGACTGTAATCTTCACATTCTGGCAATATCTGACTCTCTCAAACACCTTCTTCATGTAATCTGTGATATAATTATTCCTAGCAGCCCTCCTTGCAGCCAGAACACTTTTCAAGGTTTAGCTGTGTACCTAGCTCTAATATCATTTTCCATTGCCCCGACAAATGCAATTGAATTCTCAATTGTTTTCGCACACACTGGAAATACTGCTTTAAGAACATTCTGCTACACTGTCACATTCACTGTATAATCTCCTCTTTTTCTATCAAAATAGTCAAATAGCCGTATTTGGTATTTTTGCATAAACTTGCTTATGTGAAAGTATGTTTGCTAAAGAAATGGATATATGGAAAATATTCAGAGGATAGTAACTGTAGGTACCAAACAGTAAAGTTACCATTCTGCCCATGGTTATGTAAGTTCATTAAAATGACACTAAAGCAGCAAGGGGGAAAAGATAGACTTTTTTTCTAACTTGGTGCAGTAACTCTCATTTTATTCATCACTGATTACACTCCACAGGAATAATAGAAAATAGTTAAAAAGAAGTCTTGAAGAATAATATATAAATTCTCAGTCCTTATTGTCAGGAATGAAAAAACTCTCTAGATTTCTCAAAGTATTAATAGATAACAGTTTAATGAATTTATTACTAACACCACAGAAGACGAAACTTCCTGTTTTATTACTTTATTTTCTATAAGGAAATGCTTACAAAAAATATTGAACAAAGCTGTTCTTAAGACTTGTGCTAGAAACCATGATTCAATTCTTTAATGTGCATTTAAAAGTAATCAAAGGAATAAATATTTAATGATACATACAATATAGGGGTTTGTCTAACAGATAATGGCCCAGGAAAGGAAGAGTTTTATTACAACAGGGAATCAAGTGAACTACAATTAGTCTAATGGTTATCGCTTTAAGATTATTTTCTAGTTCTCCACCAATGCTGTTTATAAGKAGAGGAGTCACTCTGTTTTGGTGAAAACCATATGAAAAAAATGTTTACCTCCGGGATTAATTTACCCAGAGACTTGTTCACTACTACTTTTTGTGGGTATTCACAGAAGCACAGTGCTTCTGATTCTTTTCTGAAGGGTGGAGGAGAAATACAAAGGATTCTTAGAGAAGGCTAAGTAGCCATTACAGGATTGAACCCAAATTACTCTCCAACTCTCCAACATTTTCAACATTTTCAGCAAGACTACTCATAATGATTTCTCTAATGCATGTCATCAGTATGTTGTCAAAGCAGGAAGTATACAATTTTATTCAAAGGCCTTAGGCGGGGAAATAGTCATATGAATGTGAAGTCTGTGGTAACAAAAATTAAAGAATATTCATTAGTAATTGAGCCTCAGAAGATAATGAAGACTTTCAACTGTGGTGCTGTGCTTTTAGTCAAACCACCACTGGCACTGGTCTCCAGAAAGGTTTGGTTTTTGTTATGCACTACTTTAAATGTAGTCTGCATAAGCAAACAAAGGGGAACAGTACTTACTGCTTGCCAAAAAAATTAAACGCACGTATTGACATTCATTACATGTCTCTACCAGCCCTCTCCCCACCTCAAAAAAAAAAATCACAACAGAGTACATTAATCCACGGCCCGCTGGAATTTTATCTGACAGAAGTTAGCCTTGCGATGCTGAGAACTAGGCCAAACCAGTGGACGTGAACAAATCCACAACACTGTTTTCCCAATTACAGCTACAAGACAAGCATTATCACAGACTAAATTCACAACAGCTCTTGATGTTGCAGTGCTAAGTGTTGTAACCCCAAATTTTGGCACCAGCTTTCCAGGAGCCAGGAGCCTGCAGCTCTGTGCCAGGCACCCCTGCTCCCCACTGCAGCAAGACCATTAGGCACCTCAGGCCAAAATTTCTAACAGACAGTATGAGAAGGCACTTGAGTTGCCGGCCTTCTTGGCTGACCTAAAGCATTTAATTCTGGAGTTATGCTGGAGCAGGGTCTGTTCTTAGACTTTCGTGTCTCTCAAATCAGAGAGGTACTCCCTTAGCAGCTCTGCAGTTAGSGCTCTCACCTGGAGAGTCACAAGGACAGCACTGAATCTCTATCTCGCTTCCCAGGAAAACCCCTCTGTCACCCAGCCAGAGGCTAGGTGGGAGGGATACCTTTCATTGTGTCTGCTGAAAGGCTGTTATTCCGAACAAACTAATCCACACTGATTGCACTAGGGAAGCAAAGCATCACTTTGCATGCAACAATTAAGGTTCCTAGCTGGGAGCAGGAAAATTTCAATTTCAGTCCCTGTTACAAGACTGCATTTTTAACCAATTACCATGTAATATTAAAGTGCACAAGCAGCCATTAAGAGTCAAGAGCAGAAGCCAAGTGAGTTCCCTAATACCCTATTCAAAAWCACCCATTACCCAGAATACCAACAAAACACAGACTTGGCCATCCTGTGCTGCTGCATTTTTACTGCAACAAGTTACTCGGTACTAATCCAATGTATTTACACCAGCTGCAATCACATACATGATTAAAGACAACCATACACCTATCTCAGAGTAGTTTTCCTTTCTAGGCCCCTTCAATGGTACTGCCTGGTGTGTAATCCTGACTACCATTAACTCTTATTGACAAGAAATAAGATTAAAGAGTATAGAAAATTGTTGATTCATTCCTTCCCCTTCCCACCTATTCTAATATTTGACTTATGCCTTTATTTACCCCTTGGTCTGTTGTCTCTAATTTTCTCCCTTGCTTTATTCCTCCTTGCGGTCTTGGGTTCCTCTCCCCATGTTTTCTTCTGTCTTCCATTTCTTTTCCTTGCCTGAAATGTTTTACCTTTCTTTTTCCGCCTTTCACCTTTCTTTCGCTCCTCTTCCAACATTAAGAGACATGACACTTCACTCTTGCTCCTACATTTATGAAAATCCCAACGCACTGACCAGAAGAACCAAGGAGGAAAAAAGCAGCAGAGAAGCAAAAGTCATTTTATGGCTACTTAGCAACAGAGGAAAGGGCTGTCCCAGGGTTTTGATCAGAACAACTGTTTTGCCAGCAGCTTTTGATAAGAATTCCAGGAAAGGGACTTCCAAGAGCAAATGATGCAAAAAGATGTAAATTATACAGACCTCAGTGGCCTCTCTAGTTCCTTCTCCTTCCTCCTTTGAGAGTGCTTGGCCATTTCTTTGAAATCCTCCTTGATGGGATTTGATGAACTTTTCCCCTATGTAATGATTTCAAATGTCATTGCCAGCCTGAATTCCACCTAAGATGAAGGTGGGAAGATTTTAAAGAAATGCCAGCAAAACTGCTCCCACATTCCCTCATTAATACCTCATTTTAAAAGAACACAATTGTTGTATTTATTTTAACAATTGATTTTCCCCTTGGTTATTGCTGTTTGAAAGGCCTAGACAAACAACAAAACTAGGAAAAATGAGAGCACCATCAAAGCGGAATGGCTGCAGGGAACACTGAATGAACTGTGATCTTTAGTGGGATAAAGATTAACATGACAAGCTTYCAGCTGTAGCAATCAGTCGATATGTTCCAGACCATCTCTACAGTGACAAATATGGAGACATTTTTACGTTGTAATTGAGATTAGCCTTGATATATACAGTTGGAGCCATGCCTGTGAACTTTGCTATACGGCTATGTAAACTATCTATCACTCAATTTCACATGAGCAGTAATCTAATGACACCACAAAAATTTCACAATGTTCCTCTCTCCACACGTCCAGCCACACCAGAGGGCTTCTGCCAGAGTGCTTCAACCACAGTTCCAAACGATTCCAAGATCTGAAGCACTGTGCAGATCCTCACTAAAGATTGGCATTATTCYGTCTCAGGGTGTCAAAGTCTTGTAAAATGTTCAGTCTTGCAGTGTGAGTGCACTCATGCTCTAATCCAGCTCATTAGATTTGCAATCAGATGCTAATTGAAAGCCCATGCATAATACCACTGATTCCAGCACACATTGGATCAAGCCCATAAAGATGGGCAAGATTGCTTTTCATGGATAGGAATAAGGTATTTTGTTTGTTACTWCTAAGTTAACCACAATAAAAACAAATAGTTCTCTTTCATGTGGTGACAAAATCAAATAATCATGCTATACTCCTTTTTTTAATTATTAGGATGAAAGATGCAGTGTCTTCCTGGCATGTTTAATTCTGAATCATATTCATCACATATATAAATAGCCAGCAACTGYATATAGTAGCAGGGTGGGGGTGGGAGGTAGGGAATCAATGTGAATAATGTCAAGAAAGCATTTCGTGTGGAGTCACCAAATCTCTCTTAGTTACAGATTCCAATATAGATACATTGCAAGCCTCAAGGCTGCTATGTCTTAGCGTACCAGACTTGTAAGATAAGTTTCCCCAGCTTTACTGATACTTGAAAGCTTCTCCTCCGTGGACTTTAGGTTGGGAGAAATTTCCTTTTTGCGTTGCAAAGCTGAGTAGAAGTTTCTGCCCCTCTGCCTGCTGTTACGGGCAGAGCGACCAGCTGAAGGCACCACTTTTGTGGCAGACCCCCAGCAGGTACGCTGTGGGATCAGGGAGCCTGTCACGAGGGGTACCTTCACCATCCCAACCCAGCAGGCCCCTTGGAGAAAGCCTGAACTCTGCTGCCCCCCCTGACTCCGCGAGGACATGTTTTAGGAGAGGAAGTTTTAGTAGCGCAGCTCATGGAGACACGCAGGAGCTCTATGCAACCACACTCATACTTCAAGGTACAGTACAGCAACCTCAGGTCACAAGAAACACTGAGTATTAGAGAGCAGTACTACCTCATGCAGCCTGCCTCGGAGCGAGCGTCCTCTTCTTCCACAGCAGGRTAAGAGCTGAAATTGCACTCCCTTCCCTGCCTCTCCTTCCTGTCAACTGAGGACTTTCTGTGGGGAAATTCCACCCACTTCTCCTTGGGGACGGCGACTACTCCCCCCAAGGAAACAGGCCGTGTTTATTCAGACCGCACTGAGGATTTGTTCATCCAGTGTCCTTCACTGCAACTGCCTCATTTCTGACAAAAAGGCAGTTTTTTTCACTCATGTTTGCATTCAGACACAGCACCCCTCTCCCAGCCTCTGCGAGCCGCTCTGGCAGCTGYGGCCGCTCTCTTGCTCCGCTCCCCCCGGGGTCTCGCAGCCACAGGAGCTGGCCTCAGACACACGACATTAGCAGAGCTAAGTCATTCGATACAGTCCCGCAAGAGGACGAATCCTGGAGGGAAGCAGAGGCTCCACCACCACTTAAATCCAGGAAGTTAAGCACTAAAAAGTGGCACAAAGTAATACTGAGGGCAGAGTGGCAAAAGGCGGAGTTAAAGTTGTAAGAGCTACTATTAAATCCGACACCTTTCCTCACACGGAGCATTTGCGGTTCTTGTTCTTAACGAGCATGAACTAGAAGATCAGCACGCGTGCGGCATCGCGCCGCCGAGGCGAGCGGGGCGGCGGGCGGCATCCCCCCRGCCGCGAGATCCGCCTGCTTAAAAATAAAATCAAAAGAGGTTTTGCAGTCATTAGCTGTAAAGTCCGAGCTAGCGCCCTT
>NW_028186333.1:824676-911928 GCF_003343005.1 Rhea americana
CTGCGGCCGCGCCGGCGCTGGCGAAGGGCCGCGGCGCTTCCGCGGGAGCGGAGGGGCCGGCTGCGGCGGCCGCCGCTCGGCTCGGGTTTCCTCTGACTGCGTAACGCAGGGGCAGGGGGGCGTCTAAGCGGCGGCGTAAGTACCTCCTTTTCTGTGTGTGTGTGCGTGTGTGTGTGTGCGTGTGTGCACACTTACTTCCCCCCCGCCCGCCCCAAGCGCGGGCCGTTACCGCGGCGCGGCCGCGCTCCCCACTCCGCGAAGTTTTGCGTCCGGGCTGCTGCGCGCAGAAACGGGTCGCTGCTGCCTCCCCTCAGAGGCTTCATGGAGACGGCTGTCACGATGAGCTCTGTTTTTCTTTCTTTTCTCTTTCTTTTCTTCTTCTTTAATCTTTTTTCGTGATTAACCCTGCACAAGTTTTCCCGAAGGACGCAGCCGCGCGGCGGCGTTGCGGAGCGCGCAGGTGCTGCCGCAGCCTCTGCGCGGTGAGCTGCGGCGAGGCGCGCCGCTGTAAAAGCCTCCTCCGCGGGCCTCTGGGGGGGTGTCCCTAAAAAGGAGAGAGAGGGAGAAGGGGGGAAAATAAATAAAAGAAATTCCTCATTGCTGGTGCAGGTTTTAACCAGGTGAGCACTAGTGTTGTATATGAAACGTTTGAACTCTGGTGCTGATTGCTGCCGTGCACCTGGGCTGATCGAGTCCCGCAGCAAAAGCTCGGACGCTGGCGACTTTAGAAGAATATCTTGAATGCTTACTCCTCCGTTTGCTTCTATTTATACGACACAAGGTTGGCMAGGGGAGGAGAGCTGGCGTTTGAAAAGGGCATTGAGCTTAAACTTGATACCATTGTTCCAAGGCCAAGGCAAGAGTGCGGATTCGTATTCCTTTTTTTATTTTTCTTTATTTTTTTTTTAATAAAAGTAAACTTCCAGTTCATGATCCCAGCAGAGATCAAGCATCCTGTCAGTATCAGGGCTGAGTCGGCTTTTGCTTCAGATGCAGCTGTGACAGTCTGCTGCTGGGACTCAGGCTGTGCTTTGGTTTTATTTGTTTATTTTACTCCTGTGGTGCAACAGACAGTACAGCTGGGTTAAACCCCACGGGAGGGAGTTACCTACGAGGTCAGGTCTCATGCTGTGGCAGGTAACTTTAACTGAGGCAGTGAAATGGTCATTTCCTACATGTTATAAGGCTGATCATAATGCTTAAGCTTGCTCTAATTTATGCTATGTAATTAGTACTGTGCTTGCTTTAAAAAAAAAAAAAACAGGTAATACTTGGACTGTGTTGATTAGGTTTTTATGATTAATAATTTTCTGCTATCTCCTTTTTCTAAATTAACTTAGTACATGATAATAACTCCTCTCCTAATGTGAGAAGAGGTGAGCTTTTTATATTATGAAAGTTGTTTTTGTGGGAGCAGAAGAGCTTCAACTTGCTTGGTATCACTCAGATTTTTTGAAGTGTATGACAGAGCCAGATGCAGTTCACGGCCTGGATTACTTAATAGGATGGGTATTAAAAACTGTTTATTCCTTGTGACATGCACTGTGTCCTCCTGTGGAACCACAGTGCTGAATTGTAGTGGCTGGCTGGCATGACTCTATACCAGGCCACTGGGCTAGCTTCGTTCTCTTAAGGCTAATTATTGTAGACTAGTAATAATAGTTTGCTTTTTAAGCTTTTTTTTTTTTTTAATGGAGCTTAATTGTGTGTCTGCTAACAAAGCTGTATTTAAAATTCATGTAGTTGCTCTGCAGAATCCAGACTTCTTGCTGAGGTCAGTCTGCCTCAGAACTGTGGCTAGAAAAATTATAATAATCAGGTAGTTCTGATGATATAACTTTGTTTAGCACATTTTTTCCACCCAGTGGAGTCGCAACTCCGTATATGAAGATTCTACAGTCTGAAAATATTTGAAAAAAATATTAAAGTTGTAGTAGATGTTATCTTAAAACTGGCTTCATGATGTCTTCTTGAGCAATTTAGATTACACAAACAGCAAGCCTTACTGTTGGATTCATAGCTTGGTTTCCCACTYTGCTGTATTTTACTTGAACACTTCTGAGGTATTCATTTCAGTTCTAAGACTAGATCTACAATAATGAATTGGAAAGACTTTGACAAAATCAAGACCTTAGTCAAGACAAAGTGAAGAGTAATGATACTCTAAATACCCTTGGGGATCCCACCTCTAGCTTTTGCATTTTGTGATTTTAAACTTTTGTCTGCAATCATGTATGAAAGTGTGTTTTTTTTTTTTCTTCTTTTTTTGAAGAACAAAGATTCTACCATAGAGACAAGTTATTACAAAAAGATGCCAATTACCATGAGGCTTGTTTTTAAATTGCAAGACAGCATTCTGCTGGGATCTAGCTTGTCAGATAGCTATTGATCTTGGCAGTCTAAAAAAAAATTAAGAGTTGTAATGGAAACTATGGAATGCAATTTAGCCATCTGGTAATGGAGGACTGGATGGTAGTAAGTACACATATAGAAATTTATAACATATTATGTTTTATACATAACACATTAGAATGTGCTACAACTGTATTATGATAGGAGATACTTTACAGTTTGTTTCGAGGTGCCTATGTGAGCAAAAGTGCCACGTGCCTCATGATAAGTTGGACCCAGAAGTCCCAATTTCTATTTAGGTTATTTTCCTTAATTCTAAATATATGATATATCTTGATTCACTGTTAAACTGGGAAAAACAAGAGCCTTGAAAGTTTACTGTATGCCATGGATTCAGAGGATTACCTGGCAAGTTTCTGGAATGATCAGGCTTAGTAAAGGAGTTTGGAGCTAAAGTTGTACAAGATTAATGCTCTTTATTCTGCTTTGCTTGGTTTCTTAAGAAAAATGAAACAAGAGTCGGTGCTGCTTCAGTGTCTATGAAGTCTAAATGATTGTTTGTTTTACAGTGTCTTTTGAACAACCATAAAAGTGAGAACAATAAGCTCTTTTTAAGAGAATACTTCCACTATAGAATTGTTTCCTGTTGCTGATTCATTTATGAAAATGTCTTTGGACTCATCTGTTCCTTTTATAAGAGCAAGGGAAGACTTCAGTTTTCCATTTTCCTGTTTTCTGTATTCATTGAGGTTATTCAGCAGAATAGATTAGCTATGCATAGTGGTACTTATTAATTGATTAAAAAACAGTGTTTTTTATCCCATAAGTTACATAACAATATTAATAGTGAATCTTTATTAGCTTTCTACGTGAGCTTCTCCCCTCTCACCTGCAGTACTAAAAAGCTATGCTAGGATTTAACTTCCCACTGAACTGCAGGATTTCTTCCGCTCCTAGTACCTATGTTAACTCCAGCTTTGCTTATTTCATTGATTTTTTTTTTTCCCTTTCCCCCCCCCCCTTTCCCTTCTTCCCTCCCTTTTTTTTTTCCTTTTCTCTTGTTTTCCCTTTTCCCTTTGCCCCTTTTTCTTTTTTCTTTTTTTTTTTTCCCTTTTCCCCCCCCCCCCTTTTTGGATTAGCTGTATTGATCTTTAATTATTCTGACACCTTGCAAGCCAAGTTTCTGCCTTTTTATATCTGTTTCAGCTAGTATTCTGTGAAGTTTCTGTGTCAGGAAGAACCCAAACTGTTGATGTATAGTTGTGATATGTTGATATGTTGTTTTTAATCACTCAGTTTTATTAATTCTCTGGTCTGTTATTTCACTTCAGTTTTGTTCTCCTGGTTTGTTTTAGTTTTTCCAGGTTACTGAAATCTAGATAAGAAGCTGCCAACATGCTTTGAATGAACTTTAAGTATTTGCATAGTTTTCACTTTTTTTTTTTTTTAATGAACTTAAGTATCATATTCTAAAACTAGTTTTAGGTTTTAGTTAATTTTCGCGAATAATATAAATGCAGATGCATGGTATCATGCAACAGTGTATGTCCAGGATAGTTTCATTCTCTTGCACAAGTCTTAAATATTCTAATATATTCAACATCTTGCCTTCTGGTACTTATATTATAACATGCACTAGGTTTTCATGAACAAGTTCCTACTGCAGACCATATTGGACATGCATCCAATTGCTGTCTTGTGTACTTAGAGTGACAGTGGCCACAAGCTCTGCAGCAAACTCACTGGGATGTGGTAAAACATTCTAAATGTCTGTAGTGTATAACTTTATTCCAGTGCTTGATATTCCTAATAATTTTAAATCCTTTGCTGTAGCTTTCTATGCTCTCTCTCTAGCAGGGGAAGAAAAAAAAATAATAAAAAAAAACAGATAAACGACAAAATYTTGCTTCAAAAGGTAGTTTCTTTGCTGTGCTTGAGCCAGTCGTGCCAACTAGTGAGGCACGGGTGAGATCCCAGCTCAGTAGGGCTATTGGAAGATGGGAATACTGTGAAAGAAGAATACTTATACTAGGAAACATAAGCTATTATTAGTAGCTATGTTAAGCAGCTCTGTTTTCCCTGATCTCTTGGTGATGTATGATGTCCACAGTGTGTGTTTTGGATTTGTTTATATTTGGTTGCACTAACGGATTGTGAGGCCTTGCAGGGAATGATCTTTGAAATGGCTCTTCTTTGACTTTTGTGAGGTCAACTTCAATAGTAAATTAACATGATTGGCCAAAAAAATGCTGTTAGTGATCACTTTTAATTGAATGTGATAGTACTCTTCAATGAGTGTGAGCGGGAGTATTAGACTTCTGTTTCAACTAAGGTCATTGCCTATTTGAGTTCTAGCTGTGTTTCCTAGAGAGAGGTACTGACTGGTTGTATCCTCAGCGTACACTGAGTTCAGCAATCCGTTTTATCCAAATAAATAATAATTGGATATATTTGTAATAATATATCCAATTTGTAAAATCTGAGGATTTTGCTGGAACATGATTCTAGAGGAGTTTGAGAACTCTTGCTACATGACACTGAAATAAAGGTTCCTATCAGTTGTTGCTTTCCAACATGTATGTCAATGTACAGTCTGATAAAATTGTGATAAAGAGTATGGGCAGATGAATAAGTTATCATGAAGCAATAATGGGGACTTTTCTGTCAATTTGTTCATTTGCATACCTGTTCTCACAATAAATGTGATGTACCTTCTTAATTTTACTTGACGGTTTATGCCTATGTTTCTAGTGAGCCAGGTGCTGCTACTCTTTGATAAATCTAGAGGTAAGATAGATGTAGAATTTCAGGATAAGGAAGCGAAACTCATTTGAAACTGCAGATGTAGATGGAGGATGTCCCTGACAATGATTTATGCATGGCATGCTTAGTCTGCAATAGTGATCAGTTCTTGGATGAAGTTTAAATGCTTGTTCTTAGTATCAGATTCAAATGTTGTAGCAGTAGTGAAATATATCCCATGCAGACTGTGGTTACTAGAGATATTTGAATTGCCAGCAATATGACTTTAAAAGAGAGGCCAAGGGGTGATAGCAGAAAACTTTCTCTGAGTGTGTGTGTGTGTGTGTGTGTGCGTTGCTTTAACTAATATTTTAATAGAATGATGACAAGTTGGCTGGGAGGGACTTTTGGAGATTGCCTAGTCCAACCTCTAAGCTGAGGTATGACTACTGCCACTACTAGATTGGCTTGCCTGTGGCTGGTGCCAGTGGTCCAGCTGAGTCTTGAAAACCTCCAAGGATTTGAAAACCTCCATGCTGTAGCCTGTTTTGGATACCCTTGCAGATCACTTTGTTCTTAGGAAAGAACTAGCTTGAGTTGGGATGGGTGAGCCATTTACAGCTCTGTAGGCAAGAGTTATTGTAGAACTCAACATTCATACCAATTTCAGTTTTTAGTAGTACATTTGTTCAGATGGAAGGCAAGAGACTCAAGCAAATTGATCTTAAAGCAGTTGGTGCCCCTTGCTTCTAAAATTATATTGAACTGATAAGTCATCCTGCCTGTGTACAGGGTCATAGCTATTCAGTGTGGCTGCAGGTTGCATACAGACTCTAGTTCTGTCTGCAAGTGCTATGCAATTTTCTGAATGCTAATTCTTGCATTATTCATACACTCACAGTGAGTTTAGTTACCTCCCATTTGACCTGCCTGTCCTTGTATCTGGCTGAAGCCAAGATGTATCAAATGTCCGTAGAATAGCTTGGGGAAGAGATCTTCCATTTTTTGGGGGGGGRAAATTGACAGGAAAGGTGGCTTTCACCGCCCCCCACCCCCCATTGAAGCACAAATAGCTTCATGAATAATTATTTTGCAGAAAAGTGGCATGTRCAATCTATAAATTTGGAGTTCTGTCTGTATTAGCTTTATCTCAAATTTCTGAAGTTTTGGTAACCCAGGTTAGCCTTTGATCAATAATGCTTCCAGTTTGTGGAGCAATAGCTATATACGCCACTGGTTGTTACTGAGTGTCCTGTTTTGGAGAACCATGAAGGATTGTTTGATTGGAATCTGTCAAACTGGACATAATTATTGTGGGTTTTATCTTGTTTGTTCGATTACTTCCAAAGTTTTAAATTCCATGCAGTTTAGCCTGTCACTTCTCTGTGGCTGCAGTATTCCATACTGGTAGTTTTAGGTGTCTACCTTACCTTTAAATGGCTTAATAAAATTACAATTTATGATAAACTCCTTAACTGTGAGCTTTGGAAGCACAGTGAAGCAGGGTATTGCTTTTGTGAGATGCTGATGTATAAACAAAAGCAATATGCTTATATGCATTTCTATATTAAGATTCTTTGTAATCAACATTTAAATCATCAGTCAGCATAAAACATTCTTAACGAATGTCAGAATGCTGTCCTGTTCTTGAATTTTTGTGATCTTCTTTCAAGAAGAATTGCAGGATATGTTGAAATTTGGCTTAAAAGACTTTGACAGTCGTTACTGCCACAGGCAGTGCTGTTAGGAGTGTCATGTCATATGCAGTTTGATATCACTTGGGGATTAAACACTTCTTTTGCAATAGTGTGACTTGTCACAGAGCATGGACTACTCTTAAATCTTCATTGCTAGGATTTATTTGAATGTTTGGTAAACTTCCTGGTGATTTGCACTGCTTTGGCTCCTGTTAACCCCAAATAGCAAAGTGTTCAAATAATCTGAAAAGTCCTGCTTTTAGGAAAATATGATTTATAGTAAGTGGTCTTTTGTCAATTAAATAAATCTGTAATCATCCCAGAAACTGGAATTAAATAGGCCATTAGTCTTCAGTCATGAAAAATGAATGAGTCTATTTTGATCTGTCACCCCACCTCTATCTGGAAATTGGTGGTGAAGCTGGTAATTAAAGACGATGAAGCTCAAAAAACCTGAAAACTGCTAGGCTGAAAGGCCCAGTTGTTTTGATAACTAATTTTTATAACAAAATGTACGTAATACTAGGATTTCTGTATTATGGAAGGTAAAACTAGAAATTTTTGTTATGGATTGTATCTTTGTTACTGGGATTATGGGTTAAGCACATTGCAAGATTTAAAAAGTGATCTTGACCAGTTAATTTCAGTGCTAATTTCTTATACTGTCCTTTTATAACAGCAGTAGTACATACATTCAGCATGGAGGTCTGAACTGGCTGTTTGGGAAAAAACTTCTGTAAAGATTGTACAAGTGCATTTGGCACGCTTGACAAAGACTCCCTGTTTTCTCTAATGACATGCATATTTCTCCTTGGTTCTGTGCAATTTGCTACAGGTGTTCCTGTCCTGCTTTTGTAGATTAACTAGTTGAAATCAGGCTACGCTTACTCCAACTTTGAATGCAGGCTTCATGATTCCCTGAGAGGCTTAGCAGCTTTCAGTCTTGCTAACGCACATGTTCAAAGCAGTGTTTTGTTATCGTTTAGGGAAGAAGGAAAAGGGATGCTTGTCTGACATTCTGCTCCTTTCCACCTTTTGGATAGCAGTCGTGAGAGTAAGTTACTACTTCTGACTTGTAACTGAAGCTCCTGATGCTTTGTTGGCCCTGCTTATGCATGAGAAGAGTTTCCTGCTGATGCTGTCCCTGCTGAGTCTATCTAGTCTGTTGCATAGTAGCGTAACCTTTACCTTTGATATTGCTTGTTAATGGMCATATGGTGCAGGCTACTTCTGGATGCACAGGCTTAGTGGTTCTTGGTACCTTAAGTAGGCTGTATTTGTTGTGGCATTTTCTCATCTGATTTAAGCACTGTGTATTGCTTTCCTCTTCCTAGTAGACTAGGATCTTAAAACCATTACTCTATGCTTGATTATTATCTAATCTGGGAAAGCCTATAATAATTTTCCACTGCTGCAATGCTATCTAAGTGCAACTTGTCTGCCAATTTCACCTCTGCAAATCAGCTTTTGGCAATCTTTAATGCTGACTTTGTATTTTTATTGGATTGTAGATATCTAGAAAATGTCTAAAGAAATTTAGTGTTTTTTTTCCTGTTGTCACACAGTACAATCTAGATGCATAACTGCTTCAGGTACTTACCACATATTTGTAGTTGGACAATATATATACTGCTTGCATTGTCACAGGTGTACTTCAGATATGTGTAAGTTTGCAATGTAGGAACTAGATGCTATTACAGATTTTCTCTAAAAAGAGTTATTTTGTACACTTGCTTTATTTCTGATCTAGTGATAGAAGCTGAACTTATGCTGCTTTTCTCTCTCAAGCTGTGTATGGAGCATGGACCATCTTTACTGTTCATAAAACCTTGTCCTCTTCAGGTCTCTATAACTATCGAGCAGTTGTCATCAACAACATGAAGGTGCTAGAAGAAAATCTGTTGATGTGGGTAACTATTTTGTAGAACGGCTTATCACAAAACATGTGGCTCAGTTTTATGAATTTGTAGCTGGCATTGTCTTTCTGAGAAGTACTTGAATGCAGTGAGTGTGTTCTTTGCTTATTTGTAAGTGAACAACTTTTTGTTGAGTTTGTATTTATAGGTGGATTGCTGGAATTCTTTCTTGTAAGCTTTTCTTAAATGCAAGGAATTCCTTTCAGGTCTGGTGGTCTAGGTATGTCCTTAATGTTCTCGCTTCACAGTATAAAAGTGTCTCAAAGCCACAGATCTCGTGTAATGCATGTGTTCAGGAATTGTTATAGATGAATATTGTGATACTGAGCTGTGTCTAGGTGTTGTCTTCTACTGTACTGTAATCAGCTGGTCTTGATGCTAGGAGATAAGAGCTGGTTGTGCAGTCAGTGTGGTTGATGGCCCTAGGCAGCTGGTTGCCTTTAGGCATTTGCACTGGCAGTATCTGACCAGGCGCATGGCAGAGGCCTGCCAAGCAGTTAGGGAGCTAGCTTGTCTTTGCRTGCTAGAATCTGTAGTTGCAGAACAGATGCTCTTGCTCTGTACAAACTCATGTAATGAGTAGTACAAACTCATGTAATAGCTTTGGATACTCATTTAGAGTCATGCAGAGTATTGATTTACCCAAGGTTTCTTCATCTTTTATAGCTCCTTCATGTTCTATCACCAAATGGTACAAACCTCGTGGACTTGATCGTTAACAAAGTGCAGGACCAAAAGCCTTTACAAATCTATTGAGAAAACAATGTATGCTGCAAGTAGTAAAAGTTTGCTTCTGACTTAAACACACAAATCAAGATATTTGAGTTGTTTCTGTTAGGTTAGGAGTCATCCTTGCCTTTCTTATTGTGAACTTGCTTTGTCTTGTGTGCCATGGATTTGATGTGATAGTGTCTTGCTGCTCAACAAGTCTATTCCAAAGTCAAATATTATAAAGTAAGTCTCTTGTCATAAGTTTCTCATGGGCCTAACAATGGTTGTTTTATGCATAAGTAGCATTTGGTTATGCCTTTCTACTCTAATACTGTTGTATCTCAACAGTTAAGATGTTGCAAAGTCTAGTTCGAAATTTCAGCTGGCTTGAACTAGTGGTTCATTTAGTAGCTCAACTGCAAAGTGAGAGTTGAATAGCAGTTGTCTTCAGCTTCCTAGAGATAAGGAATCACCTAGGATCATTGGACCTTCCAAAGTCTTGCTACAAGCTGCCCCTACTGAAAGTGGTACTGTAGCTTTAGTGATTGCTTTAGCAAGAAGGGTATTGCATGTGCATTTTCTTGTTATTGGAATGGTAGTTTTCCTGCTTCTCTTGTAGCCTGTCAGCTGGATGTTTCCGGTACTTGGCAGTGATGCCTGCAGTCTCAGTTGGCTTCCTACTGTCTTGGTCCCTGGATTCTTTTCAGCCTGTGGCTTTTCCCACCTGTCCTGGCCTAGTGGCTATCAGTACTTTAATTCTTTTCTTCTGTATCCAGTTATCTTTTCACTGTGACCAGTGTCTCTTGTAAGCTGAAATATCATGTACTACAGGTCACTGCACTATTTTATTGATGTGTAGTCCTTACTGTATAGTAATACTATGTATACGTAGTCACAAGCATGCATTTGTAAAAATGCACTTTCTGTATTACTGTGGAGTTTAAAGAGAAGTAACCTTAACATACTCTAGACCTGTTAGGGAAGAGTGAGGTTAAAGAACTGCAGGAGTTAGAGTGGCCTGTCTAGCTTGACACTTGTTCTGTATGGCCTGCCATGTTTGCAGGCCTCCATCACTTACTTAGGGTATGCCCCATATACAAGTAAGTTATTTTCTAAATATAGCAAGCCTGTAGGGTGTGTGTGTATGTATAATATATATATTTTTTATATATATATATATAAATATAAATATTTTTTTCCAATGGCTTATTTTCAGTGCTAAGTACAGGGGAAGCTTTGTCTTCTATGAGGTTGCACAGTCACAGGCCTTCTGTATTTTCATTTGTTTAGCTTTCTTACTGAGGACAATATGTAAGCTGTGGTGGACTTCGGGATCAGTCTTTTTAATCTGGTATCTATGCTGGATGCATATCATTGATAAAAGGCGTCTGGTTCTGTAGAGGTCATTCCGTAGTATTCATGTAAGTTATATTTAGAGCTGGTTTGTAACAGATTCATGTCAGAGTAAAGGTACTATTACATACTACTTGTTTATTTATAAACAGCACATTAAATGCCAACTTCCTGTAGAAGGGCAGCATAGAACTTTGTTCTTGAAAAAGCTGGGGGCGGGGGGAGACACTGAATGTCCTTGATAGCCAACCAGCAGCTTCGTACAAAACTAGTTTTATGCTTTTCAAACTTAAATGTGGCCAGATACTGTAGAACAGTAGGTTTCTCAAGCTGCTGAACTAATCATGGTCTCCAGACAGCAGAAGACAGTTTACAAACCATTTAAAAAGTCACCTTCTGGCTTCTTCCCTCCTCCTCTCTGCACCTGCCCCYGCTCCAAGTAAGTGGTTATATACCTGTAAGTAAGCACTTAAAATAAAACCTTTTTTTGAATGAGCCATTGCAACACTGCACAAAAATGCAGATTATTGAATGTCTTTGATGTAATGGCCTTTTGGTGCACTGTGGTGTATGGCAATTGCTTGTTCTATTTTTGTTTTTTGATTTTTTTTTTTTTTGTTTTGTTTTAGAGAATCACCATTTTGGACAAATTTTAAATGATAAGTTCAAACTTTTTTTTTACCTTAAAATACCACTGGATGATTGAGTAATTGTGCAACCTATTAAGAAGGGAAAGTAGCAGTGCTCTGCTTGTTCATTCCAGTTTTAGCTGTCTGGTATTTGTTTCTTAAATGTAGATATGAGATCAGTGTTCCCATACCCCTCTAAACTCTTACGTACGCTATTTTTTCATTATCATAGGAAAATATGTAATGTTTGCTTTATTTTGACTTCTAGGTATTCATGGAAAATACTGGTTGTTACTCTTTGGTATCTGTTTTTTGATGTAGGACAATGAAAAGAAAACATTTCTGTGAAATGCCTCAAAACCTTTTGCTTTAATGATGTGAAGCATAACCATTTAAAACCCCATAGATTACTGAAGTGCCAGAAAAAGAAAATGCCACAACATGCTTATGTCCATGCTTCCAAAGAAAAGAACTCTGACATTGAAGCTGCTATGAATAATGCAGCGATATTTTCCAGGCTCTTCAATTCTTCAAGAAATCATTTTCAGAAAATGGCCTTTGTATTCAAGATACTGACCAGGAAACAACTTTAATCTCCCTGGAGTAATGGCTGCTTTTCTGCAAACTAGTAACTTTGAGGTTAATGTTTAAATATTTAAACAGATTTGGCATATTGCCACTTAAGTAGAACAGCATGTGCTTAACGCTGAGAATCAAACAGTTCCCTGTGTAGCCAAAAAAAAAAAAATTGTTCAATAGTGCAATGACCTGGTAACTTCAAAGACTGGAATTTAAGGCTAATCCTGGACTAGGGCATCCTAAAGGAAGACTATTAATTGGTGGTGAGTGGTGGTGGTGTGTGTGTGTGTGAGGGGGTCTGTTTTGTTTTGGATTTTTTTAGATGAAGGGATATGGAATTTTTACATGTAGTGTCAGAAATTTTAGATGGAATAGGAGCAATCATATGTAAGCCTAAATCTAGTTTAGACTAGCCAGTGCAGACTCTAGTAAAAACAAATTTAAAAGATACAGATCTATATGTAGTAATTTTAAACATGTTAAAAACTGGGTAACTTGCTAAATTTCAGAAAACTTATTTTTGGTTCCTTTTGTTTGGAGTGGGATGCCATAGCTAAGCAACAGTCTGAGTGTAAAGGTCAAACTTACTTTTGGGAATCTGGGTGCTTAAAACTTGAAATGGAAAATAAAGAAGAAAGCCAAAGMGACTGGACTGAAATTGTTCAGGTTTCTGATGTTCTTTACCTGAATGCAGAGAGGACTGTGGTGCCTACCCCTGGAAGAGAGGTGGAGCTTTGACCCTGGGACTATATCTCTAATCCAGTCTTACTCTGACCTCATGTTGACCAAGAACACTGCTAAACTCAGGGGAGTTTTTCATGGCTGCTGCACCAGATGATGCAAGCCCAGGTTTTCTGCCAAGTATGCCAATTATCTGCTGTTAGTGGTCTAGTCGCATTCGTGCTACGTTGGTGTTAGGCTAGATGTTCTCTGTACGTCAGGGGATGATGCAGTGTGCAAGGAGAGCTGAGATAAGACTTGCTGAGCAGAGAGACAGTTGCTTTCATCATCTTTATACTTTGCAGTTTTCATGTTCAAGTTAAGCAAGTATGTGAATTTTTCAGTATACATAGAAGATGTAAAACCTGGCACTTGGAGATACTTTCACTTTTCGCTTTTCTAAATTCTGTGACTCCAGGCCTCTAAAATAAATATTATATAAGCTTGCAGTCACTTCCCAGATAACGGGTAGTTTGTTTAACTCTGATTCAATTGTATGTTGTTTGTATTTCAAGTGCAGAAGTGAAATACATTCTAGGCTACTGTTAGAGTTAATTACTTGAGCTTATSTTTGCTTATCCTAAAGAAAGGAAAGGTACTGCAAATGGTCAGTACAGAATTAACACACAGCATATTACAATGTGACTTACGTGACCTAAAAAGGTGGTGCCTAAGTAAATGGATATGAAGTACCCACAGTGCCAAAAAGCATACTCATGTGGGCAGCATGACTGCTATAACTCTGAAAGTAATATGAACTACTTTTTCTTCTCTAATTGTTTAATATCCATGTCAGTAGTTGGGGAAAATTGTTATCCTTGAATTTATTTGGGGATTTCACTTGTAGTGAAACAACATTTTGCTTAAATAGCTGCTTTACTTCCTATCCCATCTCCTGAGACATGTAACTTACCAGCAGTATTTTAACTGTTCTTTGCATAAAAGATCTGAGGTTGTCATTGAGAGAGAAGTCAGTAAAAGTTTTTAAAAGCTTAAATTTAAAATTACTTGAAGTAGAGCTTTTGTATGCTTTGTAGATACTCTTGTGATAATTTTCTGTTTAGTTACAAAGACTTTTAAAATAGTGCATRAGAGCTGAGATTCAGCTTTATCGTATGAAATGTTTAAGTGCACTGCGATATCAATCCATTGATACTATTTTCTTTAGAAAACTTTTTCCTAGTAGAAAGCCAATGCCATTGGCACAAGTTGTTTGAATGGATCTAGTAATCTTTTTCTTCTAATGACTGTTATGAAAAAAATCAGTGCCATATGAAGCTTCTGAATGTAGACTGTGAATAATCAACCTAACAAGGTATTCATATATATTATTTGCTAGACTCTTCAGTAGTACTGTATTGTAAAGAAATGCTTTGAATCTAAACGTTCAAAATGAATCATAAAAATACAGCAACTAGAGAACTATTTCTAGGCAATGAGGGTGAAGCTGTCGCTTTCAAAGGGTAGCCAGGTGGTAATGACAGGAATCTTAAATCTCGGTTGTTGGGGGGGGACAGACGTGCTTTTGATTAACCAAGCTCTCTTCAGGTCATGTGCTGATGGTTCAGAGGAAAAGGCAAGATCAGGTTACAGAAAGAAATAGGAGTTTACTATAGAGTACTTCAGATGGCTAATAAAACTATATTCTGTGTTTTGGCCTAGAACCAAGACACTAAATAGCTCAGCTAGRAAAGCTTTTAATAGAAACTTTATTATACCTTCCTTTTAAGATGAATCTTTTTTTTTTTCCTAATCCTTGTGTGTTAAATTGGGTGAAGAATACTGTGTTCAGACTGTTGATTCAACTGTCAAAAACTTGTAGAAATCTCTGTTCAGTGTTGCCATGTACCTTGCTGCAGTAGTGTTATCTGATGGCCTTCCTCAGTCAAGGAAAAAGATGGTAGTATTCAAAGCACTAGGCAAATACTTGATAAGAAATCTGTCAGAGGAAAGCACGTAACTTGACAGAATATGTATGGATGGGTAAAACGAGAAATGTGGATCTGTATTCTCCTGAAGAGGAGAGAGGAGGAAGGGAGGGAAGGTAGTGTTTAGCGATTGCATAGTGGTGACTGGGCTATGCTTAAGTAGAGTGAAAGCACATTAATCATGGTGAGGGAGATTCTTTTACAGGAAGTGGGGGAGTAATAAAGGAGAAATGTATCCACAGCTCAGTACTGAATCAAGTGCACACCTTGAAGAACAGCAGTATCTAAATGCTCTTGTTATTCGAAGAAATCCTTAATGTCATGACCAAGCAGTAACAACTTCTTTGAATGGAGACCCAGGGAAGTCAGGTATTGAGGAGGTGATGGCAGCCTAAGTACAGTAAGGGAGGGATATCCTTGATGTGCAGGCATCACCTGATAGTACATGGTTGTGAGAGGGCTACAGTTAACGTATTCTGCTCTGTCTTTTTTTCCCCCCAAATTGGGCATCCTCCTTGTCAGATGGATGTATTCTTAGTTCCTTTTAAACTTTAGTTACTTCTCTGCTTTGAGAAATCAATGAATGAAACTTCCTGTTTGTTTGTTTCTTGAACAGTTTTTCCTGATGGTAATACATTGAACTGTGAACGTGTACCTGAAGGAATGAGATACAGTCTCAATAACAAGCTATGTATTGGTCAAGGTTTCAGCTTTTCCCATATTGCTTCCTTCCACTGCTGATTTAATGGAGTTGCAATGTGTTGTCTGTTAAACTGAATTCGAAGCGTATTGCCATACAGGTAACTTGTGTGCAGCTTCTTCAAGCGCAGAAAGAGATGAACTTGTCTAATTAATTAATGAAATTTGATGCATAGAGGCACTTCAATACTGCAGAGCTCACTGGTAGAAAATCATGTTGTCTAGAGACATGAGCTAGCATAGAGTGGATGTTCGCTGAGAAAGCATTTGTCTAGCATTTGTAAAAGGCTGTTTCAGTAGTGTAAGAATTTTCATGTATTGCTCTATAGGAGAAGGTGAGTACTTAGTTTTCTTCCTGTCTTCTAAGGAAGATTCTTCGTCAGTGCTCATTTATAATGGAAGATAATTACATCAACTCTGATAATACTTATATCTCACCAAGATAATACACCTTATGCATATTATACCTTAGATTTGTAACTTTTTTTTATAAAAAAGGAAGCTACCTATGACAACTTCTGCTTATTGTATTTCTGTTGCTTTAAGTTCAATTCTCAACAAACTCAAATTCCATCTATATATGGATAGAATATCAATAGCTAAGTGGAATTTGAGTTTGAGAATTGCACTTAACTGTTGATGTTGTTAGTTTTCCATCCAGCATATTTAAGTTAATATTTAAGTTACCTTGTTACTTGAGCTGTTAAATGTCTTTTTAAGGTGATTAGATAGGTTCTGATCATCATGCCATAGAATATTTTTAGAAGTATTACAGCATTTTAGTTTACTTTCCCTAATGCTGTGGACTTCTGAGAGACTTCAACTTAGTTCCGTTTCTTATAAATCGAAAAAGTCATTGAATTGAATAAATGAAATAGTCTAAAAGCTGCTTCTCTTTCAGAAAGAGGAATTCTGAAATGTTCAACTCTAAGCCTGTGTGCCCAAAGACAATAGTATGCCTGTGTTTAAAACATTAGCAGTGAGCATGTGGTGCTTGAATGTCTTAATTTGAATGTTGAATATGTTACAGTGGAGGTTTTTTTAATATAGCTGTCACAATTTCAAATTTAAATCAACTTTGTTAAAATGTATTTGTTTATATTTATCTCAGTTCTTATATACCTTGAGGAAAGAAATACTTTGAGTTTCTGAAAGTAACTGTAACACTGTTTTACATAGCTTGTATATCCTATTTTCTTTTTAGTTCTCCTGCAATGCTGAATTAATTGGAAATGCTACAGTAAATAGGTGTAATAGCATATTGTGATGTTCTAAGGTAAATCTATGATGTGGTTAAACCCAGCAGAGGAAACTCTCCAGCTCAGCTTTCTGGAAGCATAATGTTCTTCCTTGCCTGTAGCAGACAGGAGTAAGAAACTGTGGTTTATGTTGCTTAAAAAAGATGAAGGAGAGCTGTTAGTTCTGTTAGGGCGAAAATGAACAATTACTTGACGTGTTGCAATGTGTTGGGTTTTTTCCTCACTCTCCAGGCAACTGTTTTTTCCTTGGGCTATCTGTAGGTAAGCTAAAGCTAAGCTGATGCATGCTATTCTGCAGACTTTTTAACATAAAATTGTCTTTTAGAGTAGCTGTTTGTCATAACTTATGAAGCATAATGAAAGGGAAAAAACACCTGCATATGTTTTTTTTGTTTTTGTTTTTTTTTTGTTTTGTTTTTTCTCCCTCCTGTGTCTGTGTGTGTGTGTGTTTGAGACCTGGAGCACAGATGCCATGTTCCCCCCAACACTGATGCCTGCTCCCAGTATGCTCTGAACAGCTAACTCCGTTTCCAGCTCTGTGCAGAGAGCATGGGTGGTAGCCTGCAAAAACTCTTGGGCACAGCTGTTACTGTGGAGTAGGCTTGTATCCTCTTCGATGTCTGAAGCATGGCAGTCTGCAGCTTTATGAAAATACTGGCTTGAGTTTTTAAGGCTTAAAGACTGTCAGGTTTAAACTTTTCTCAGAATAACACACTTAATTTTACACTTCTGAAAGTCAAAAAATTCCCTTCAGAATTATAAAGTTTACACTTCCCCTCCTCCTCCTGCAGCCGCCCATCACGGGATTTCCTAGTTTCCTTGTCTTCTGGGTGATCAGGGTCCCTGGAAGTCACTAAGTAACAGAATGGAAAGTTTAACAAGTCCAGCCTCCTTTTGTGCCAGACCTGCGTGGGCAAACCGGTTCCGCACTCGGAACAGAACCCTTATCCCTTACTGTAAATAAGGTATGAAGTGTTACAGAAAATGCCTCTTTGCCTCTTTGTATCATCTCTCAAATCTGTGAAATGCCCGACAGATTTGCCACTACAATGTATAGCTAGCGTGCAGTGAGCTTTCGATGCACTGTTGGCAGACTGTCTAAGGAAAATTCTTTAGTCTGGAAAAAAGTCACGAAGCTGAGCCTGTTATTGCTGCATGGCTGAATTGATCTTTGAAAGCTGAAATCTAGTCAGAGAACTCTTAGCCTGGCTTTTAGGGTTTTTTCCTTCATCTTACTCACGGCCTGTGTTCGGTGTATGCCACTGAGAGAGCTTTTGATGACTAATTCTAGCTCAGTCTCAGTTCATCTCTTAAAAGCCTCTGTTTTGATGATTATGGTTAAGTAGTTTGTGGTGTTTCTTTCCCCCATGTTTCTTTCAGTATGAGGCTACTGTATTCCAAAAGACTTTCCAAATGCTTTATTTGGAATTTCATTATTCCATAAATGCAGAATCATATTTTTTGTGACTCTTGCTGTTTTTTTTTTCCTTGCTGCTTAGTGGATAATAAGATTACTCGTAGTTTCTGAAGTTACATGCCTAAACATGGCCCCAAGTAAACCTTTCAGTTAAGACAATTATATAGAGGCTGATGATTTTGTGAGGGAGATTTGGTAACTCATATAGAACGATAACCATACGCTGTCATTGATTTAATGTTCCCTGGTATTTTAAATTTAACAGCTAAAACAGAAGTATTAGTGGCTTCCACAACTAATGCTAAAAACATGTCATGCTGAGAGAGAAATGCCAAAGAGCCCCTGCAAGTAGTTTCCATATGTTGCTGACACATTATTTCCTGGAAGCCTGGTTGACACGTTGGCAGAACTAGTATAGTATGCCATTTTCTATTAAAGTTTAGGAAGAACCATCAAGTTGCAGTTCTTAAAATGGGGAATCTGGGATTATAACAGGGCTGTGTTTAGTGACATTTTTTTGTGTGTGTGTTCTTGGTAATCTGGTGCATGATCATTCAAGCAGCTATTGAGGACTTAGAATACAAAGGTCTCCCAGAAAGGAAGCTAGTTGATCAGTACTGAGATACATTTTAATAGTGCAAAGATACAGTGTTGAGATGAAGATAATCATGGAATGGATTGCAGTGTGCACTAACCACTGTACGAACATCTAAATGGCAGACATTAGCCTGTGAGCTTTGCTGTAAAGGAGTGTTGTAACAGGATCCATTTGTATGTTTTTTTTTTTTTTTTTTTTCCCTCTCTTCTCTCTTTCTTCTCCCTCCTCCTCCCCCAGCCCCGTGTTAATTTGCAGGCATTTGTGGCATTTCTAGTTTAGGTTTAGGGAACATAAACTTATAGATGGAAAATCCACTTTGATAAAAATCAAGAGATGCCAGGATAAATGAGGAGAAGTTAGGGGAGAGACTGTCATTTTGGGGGGTGTTAGAGATTGGGCAGAGGTAACAAGGGGGGAATCTGAAATAACAGAAAAATTGAAATTAAATACTCTGTAACTTAATAGAGCTGAACTGTAGTCAAAACTAACCTGCAAAGAAGCCTTCAGTGCACCTACAGGTGCAGGCTGAATTGATAACTATTTCAAAAAACCCTCTAGTTTGGTACCATTCTCTGCTGGTGATTCAGGGGACTTGGGTTAAACGAATGGGTAGCCATGGCTTCAGCTTAGCTTTTAGCTCTGCTGTGGTTTTGGCCATTCTTCCTAAAACAAAGATGCAGCAGGGAAAGGCTGAATGTGGYAGTTACGGATCAGCATATGGGACTTAGTTAACTAAGAATGGTAATTGTTTCTAATGAAATCCTGGAAGTAGCTTTTGAAGGATTGTGGTGCARAAGTAACTTCTTAGATTTTATTTCCAATAAAAACAAATTGCCAGGTAAACTATGAAGAGTACTGTAAGTTTATCTTTAGTGACCTTCATTTCCAACTCTGAAATGCAAGAGGAGGCACGCATGAATTATTTTTAATTTCGTGCTCCCCCCCATCTCTAGCTTAATGAGACTGAACGATGAAAAGTGAGTGTGAGGAAGTGTAATAGTGTTTAAGATGCTGAAAGAGTTGCAGTGGAAACTATGATCAGTGCCAGAGGTCCAGCACAGCCCGCCAGGGTTAACCCTGTGGCTTAACATCTCCAACCAGAAGATTGGGAAAAATGTGTCAAGTTGAATCTACGTAAGCATTTATACAAACAGGAACGGTAAAAGATTCTGATTCATATCCATTAGTATGTGAACAGAGATGTATTCCTTCAAAGTGAAGAGAGGAAACCATTGTCACAGCTGACTTAGGTGCTACTTTTTATTACTTCTTGAAACTGGTCCTTTGCTAAGYGAACAGAATGAGGAAGCACAGGTTGTGAGGACAGTGATTATTTGACTTCCTTTCCTTTCTGATGATCAAAGGGAGCATGGGATCTAAAATGATCCCACACTACTGACTGTTGTCCAGGAATGGCTTTAGTTCACTTAAATACAGTTGTGTGATCCTTGCATAGCATGTCCCTTTCCAAGACCTCCTTCCTTTGATCAGGCTGCCTGTGTCAACTTATTCAGGTACTTGGGGGAAAAAAAAAAAGTGCCTCCTTATCTCCTGCAACCTTGACTTTCTGGCTCGCATCTAAAAGCTTGGCTTATGCTTTACCAGGGTTTGGTCGGTCAAAGCAGGTGACTTGGATTTGTATCAGTACAGCTGTTAAGTTTTATTCTGTGTAGGAATTGCTGCTGCTGYGCAAGCACTTAAAAGTCTGCAAGCTCCTCCTTTCAGAAGAAGGAGCTGATGACTGGTATTTCTTTGTATATATTCCTTCTAAATAACTGTGACAGCACTGACATCTTGTTTCTTTCTGAACATGGTAGGTATTAAGCAGAAAGTAGTCTTATGACTCTTGCCTCTTAACGCTGTTTTTTCCTCCTTTTTCTTCCTCCTTTCTAGTAAGTATTTTGAAAGTGATCTCCATAGTTTGCCCTGGGCAATGGCTGTTATTTGTGTATCCTTTCTCAGAAAGGATCTTAAATTTTTCTTTCTGTGTTTTTCTTTCTGTCTTTCTGTGACTAAAACTTCAGTAAGACTTTAGCCACTGCTTAGCACACAGCAAAAGAAACTGCTCAGTGAACTAGTCTGTAGCTGAGTGTAACTTATCCAGTGGGGAAAGAATTAAAATGGGACAGTATAAACTAGCAGGACTGACTGGGTAGGATTTGAAAATGGTAATTCCCCTCTTGCCCCCGGCATTGTGTTTCCAAGCATCTGTGGCTTTCTAAGGGAGTGAGTTGGTGAAATTGCTGTGGTTCCTGTGGGAAAGGCTGGTGTAATAGCCTGCAGTAAAGAGTCTGTTGGTGATTTTTCCCTTATTTTGATGATTCAGTCATTGYAGCTTGGTTGCTATTTGGAATGAGCAGCTTTGATTCCTTCAGTTGCATCTCTTCAGCTGTTACAAGCTGCTGAGGTGGTTCCTTGTGTGCTGGGGGAGCTGACAGCTTCCCTGGAGCTCAGCTGGCTCTGGGCATCTGGGCACAGAGGTGGGATGGCATGACAGTTCTGTCAGACCCTTGTGGCTCATGCAACATGAGATGTGTGAAACTYGGCAGCTTTAATTTGAGAGAGAACTAGTGATGAGACTCCTCTGGAAGAATGTTCTCTAAGCTAGTGTTTGATTTCCCTTCTCATACTGAATAATTTGAAGGTATTGAATTTCTGGGTATGTTCAAGATGAGTCTGTTCAGGCTGTGCTGCAGTCCACGCAAATGTGCTCTGTGACGATGCTGATTTGGAGATTTGAATTAGTCGCCTAACTGTTGATTTGTGTGCACATTGTGTGGTGGATACTTCATCTGAAAGAGATCTTAGTAAATATGTTTGGTGTAATTCAAAGGACTCTTATCTCTGATATTTTTTTTTCTATGGAGGACATAAATGTGTTACCCTTTATATCAAAGAAAAATGCACATGATGTATTTGATCTGATGCATCTGATTCAGCAAGTGATCCTAACAGTGAACTCCAGTATGTGTTTTTTTGTTTTTTTTTTTTTAATACTAAATCTGTGGCTATGATTAGACTTACTGCTTTCTCAGGTAACTTGTTAAATATCTTTTCCATTACATGGTCTTGCAAAGAAACATACAAGTAGCTAAAATAAAAATAAACCTGAATGCTGAGGTTTGTTCAGTTTTTCTTTCATACGTAGATGGCAATACTGAGCAGACTTGTCCAAATTAACATGCTAGGACAATGTTATATCTTATGTCCAGCCCATTTTTTGCAAAATAACTGAATCGTACTTTAGTGTGATAGGATGGAAATGTAAAAGTTGGCTGTTAAGCTAGTGCACCAAAATGAAGGTTGAACAGGTTGAACAGGAGAAGGTAGGCATAGTTGCAATGGTTCCTGTCTTAGTAAAGATTTTTCAGTTTAAGTTAAAATATGATCTCCAWTTTGAGAATAAAATGAACAGTCATTTATCAGCAAGTGTAAGGCTCTTTCAGTGGCATCTCTGGGAAAGTCTCAATATTAAAAGTATTCCAGGATAGGATCCTGGGTGCTTCTTGTCTACTTAGAGCCTATGCTTGACCTAGGTTTGGTTTGTATTATCACCTGGCATGTGAAAATACAAAGTCTGTAGTTTGTGGAATTATTGGTTTGTATACTGAAGCTCGTGTTTAAGGAATAAAAATATTTCAAAACATTTTTGTTTTGTGGCTACCAGCTTGTAATTTAAAGTTTGAATGGGAATAATCAGAAAAAACCCAAATCCTCAAACCTGATATGCAAACCTAGAATTCAGACATTGTGTATGTGAGTACAGACCCCAGTGGGGAGAGCTACAAACCAGATTCTGTGCAACTGTTAAGAGAAGTGAGTGATAAACTGGTAAGACTTAAAGTCTTTAGGAATTGGGAGCTTAAACAGGCAGTCCTTCATGTTTCTGACTTGGAAAGGTGTGAATTTTGTGAAACTTAAACTATACTTAAAGCCTCCTGAYCTACTACTACTACTACTTTTCAGTTGTTATTCTTTGTCGTACAATGATTCCTGCAGAAAATGGTTACAGGACTTGAACTTAATTGTACAGATCTTTTTACCRTTAATTTTACAAATCTTCAAAACAGCTTTTAATGATGTGGAGACTTGATTGTTGGATGCATTGAATTACATTTATTAGACCTATATATGCTCAGTGATGCTTTCACTGTACTCAGAAGCTGTGTATGGTGCGTGGTTAGTTGAGAATTCGGATTTTTCTCCTTTCCATTTTAATAAAAATGAGAGACTACCTCCAGTTTTACCAGTTTAAAGACCCTTATCTATACTCAATTATTAAGTTCCATAGCCACTGGTCAATGATGTGGAAGATGAACAGAATTAATTTGAACACTTGATACTTGTAGGCAAGTTGAATCTGGGTCTTTTACATACAGGTTGTCTTAATCATGTGTCTGTAAGCCCCTCTTAATTATGGCATATTTAGTTTTGCCTGGGAACTTATTTGTAGATGCAAGAAATCCAGCCCAAGGAAACTGTTGCACCCAGTGTGTCCCTGTATCTATTCTGACAGATTGCTATTTCTCAGTAGTTTTTCAGAAAACTTCTGAACAAWTGCAAATCTAACCAGCAAATGGTATACATGGTCTAGCCTAGCCTAAGCTATGTGAGTTGCAGAACAGTATTTCTAGAAAAAAAAATGAAGCGATTGRATTCCAGATGCAAATCCCTTTAAGTGCCTCTTGTGAGGCAGTTTCCTCTTGAGAATGTTCCTAATGCAGCATTAATTGCTTGCAGTTGACATTGGTGAGCGATACACTACCCAAATTACTTGTGAAAATGCCTCTGGTATGTTTAACTTGGCTCACAGAAAACAATCCCAATGCTGTATTTGAAGGGAAAACATCAAGACAGAAACAGTTGTCTATTCTAGGAACAACCCTCATGATCTTGAAACAGAGAAAAGCAGTCTGAAATAGAGAAAAGAAAGTGAGAGATCCAGGGAGTGATGTCTCTTGTGGATTCCCATGTATGTTGTGTTCAGAGTGCGGTTAACACAACTTTTCCCTTGGGGTTTGGTAATTGGGACCATGTATTTTTTCTTTCAGAAAAAACTTCCTGACTTTTTCCCCTATTTGTTTGCTCAGGTTTCTCAGCACTACTCTGACCAAGCGTGTGTGTATGCTTTGGGGTTTTCTATTTTGCTTTTTTCCTGCCTAGGCAACTCTTCTCAATTTAGGACTTTCTGGTGTTTTGGGACTTCATTTATCAGAGTACTTGCATCCAGACGCTATGCRTTTGGAGAACATCAGGATCCCTGTTTGTCTGCTGGCAATTGGTAGAGTTTTGAATCAAGTCTAGAAATTGCAGCATTGTTAATGTGTTTGGGACAGTTTGCTGATAGATGAACCGATTTTGTCACGTGAATTTAAACTGACTGAGATTATTGTAAAAGAAGTTGGTCACCATTCACTGGGCAGTACTCGGTTATTCGGGTTTGGTTGACTGTTTTATTAGATACCTAAGCAATTTTTTCCCTAAATAACATGTTTCATTGTTGGAAAATCTCTATTTGCATTACTGAGTTTTAAACCCATGTCTTGAAGTGCAGATGTCATCCTGGACTGAATTCAGCATAATGAATTTTTCTAAGAAAAAAATTAGTAACCAGTGATACTTCCTGACAGACTTTTCTTGCTCATGAAAAATGAGCACAGTGTAAAACTAAATAGCTTTTTGCAAAATCAAAACTAAAGTTTGTTATTTGGAAGGCACTAATTTAAAAATGGCTATTCCAGTGGCAGAGCACCTTAATGATGGTAGTCCGGATTACTTGCTAGTGTTGCAAGAAGAGTAGACCCCAAGGAAGGGAAGGGAGACAAAATAGATTTCAGTCAGAGAGGTTTTGCAAACTCTTAAATGCTTATAGGAAAAGCAGACAAATCACTACTACTGTTCCATAAAGGCCTTTGCTGGGGGGCCTCCCCCCCCAGGTTTATCTTCACCCTGTGCTTTAGGCTTCCCTTAAAGATGCTGGAATTATTATTTATTTTTCCTAAGAATCTTTCTTCCTCATTGCTGCAGAAAACCTTATGCTGTGGGTAGTCAAAATACCTGTCCAAATGAGAGTTTTCTTGTGTCCTTAAGCTGAAAATGCAGGTGATGGAGCCACTTATCCCTGTCCCAAAGCATTATTAGTTCTATGAAGTTATTTAAGTATATTAATTTGTGTCAGCCCTGTGTAGGGGTTTTCCAGCTGCATTGGAGTGGTAAAATGTACTGGTATTTCTGACTGACTTCTGATATGGGTGATGACTTTCTGTCCTATTAGATGGCTGTTTCACCCAGCAGCTGCAATTTGATGTTGGCACTTCTCTTCATTTGACTTACTAGAATTAAATAATGAAGGTTTGTGACTAAAACTGTGAAAATAATATTCTGTCTTTGTTGCCGTCTTAATAACGGATGTGTATTATGTTCTTGGAGGAACAGCCTGCAAAGAACATGCTGTATTTTTTTTTCCTCCTCAGACAATAGCATTTTTGTTGTCAATTGTCTAGTTGCTCAGATGCCAGTTACATAATACTGCAGGTGAAATATTGATGAAATTGTTAGGATTGATAGTGCTGGATACTAGTTCAGTTCTTTGCTGGAAACTGGCAACAACCACTGCACCCTTGACTTCTAGTCGTAAGACTGGAGTAGTTTCTTACGTTGCTACCAAAACCTTATTTCCTGTAATCAGCTTATTGCAATTCTGTTAGGTTTTGTTCACTGTACATAATCACTAGAATTGAGTGGAAAAACACATGCATAGGAACAACTGTACTAGATCACCTTCTTTAATTAGCAAATACAGTATTTTCAGAACTAAATCCTGCTGGGATGCTGTTTCTGTGCAAAAGTGCAGTCCTAACTAAGTGGAAGTTGTTCTTGGCTGGTTGTAGTCTTTTCTGAATGAATGACCACTTCTGCATAGCAAGCATCGTTGAGTCTGCAAAAACTGAGCTGATTAAACTTCTGACCTTGTTAAACTGAGAAATCCTAGGCATCCTGATTAATCGTTTTTGTAGTGCAAAAGGATACCATGGCAAGGATGCTACTTTTTCAGTCATGAGAGGCTGTGCTGGTCAACTTTTTCAGACAGGTTAAATTAAAATTTGGTTTTACAGAATATTCCTCTAGAGCTAAATAATACTGCTGCACTTACTCTGTTCTGCTTCCCTACAGATTGTATTAAGAGTATTCCAAATGCTCTGCAAACTAGTTCAGATTTTATGGTGGTGTTAAATATAGCCATATGCTGAACAAGATGCCAGTTTTAACTGGAGTTCTGTAAGGATATGTAACGCAAGGGAGCAGATGTGCCTTTCTCTGACCTTAACTATTGTGGTTCTGTTGGCACTATTGTTACACTAGCCCAAATACTGATACTGTCCGTTGTATATTGTGTAGGGCCCCACGTTGCTGAGGGCCCGGATGCTTCATAAAATAATTCAGTAACATGAAAAGTTTTGAGTCAACCCGTAGGCTTAAGTAATTTCAGTGTATACTGCCTAGCACAGTGTGGCATATTTGCTTGGCATTAAAACCTGATTGTAAAGGCAAATATTTAACATAGGAATTCTTCTAGTCCAAATGATTAAAGCTATCTCTGTTCTGACTTGCTGAACAAATGACTAAGTTGTGGTTCATTGGTAGGAAACAAGAGGTTCCCCTCACACCACCCTAAGGTATGACTGGCATTTTAGCCACCTCCTCTGCAATATATGTTGGTAGGTGTTTCTGCTCTTGCTGAGTTTCTGCCATTTTTGTACTTGAAAGTCTTACACTTCTCAGTCAAGAGGAGATTAGCRGCAGACAAAGTCTTTGATTAAAAATCTGTAGACCTAATACCCAGAGGGGCTATTAAATGTAGTGTGAAACATGTAATAGCTCTTCTACGCTGACTCCACGTGTGCATACTTTAGTACTAAATATGACCAGCTAGAATGTTTTCATATTTAAACATAACTCATCAAAAAATAGGGCAAAAATGCTACTGTGTTTTTTTTGAACACCATGAAGTGAGTTCTTCATTGCAGAGGTTAGTACACACGCTTAACACACTTTAAACTCAGCTGCATAAAGAGTGTTGTAACTATGGTCTGCTGTATGATGAGATATTTCAGGAAAGAAGACTCTTTAAATTCAACAGTCTTAAAGATTTATTTGGTCAATTTAGAAGTTCTGCTTATTTGCTGCACACAAGTTGTTGATCAGACCTAGCATGAATTCAAGAATTTTTATTCTTCATAACCTACTTCTACTTCTCTTTGTATGCCTTTAACATTTTGGACTTAAAGGGAAAATTGGTGTCTTGGCTGACTGTTCTGTAATTTCAAGATACACAAATCTATAAATATCTCCTTTAAATGGAACGAACGGAGAAAATCTTCTTAACTGTCTCTAACTCATTTTTATTATTTTACGTATGCTTGAATTCCGTGAAACACACAAGGTGAGTGATATTTGCAATCCCTCTTTGATTAAGGAACTCAAACCCTAAAGAAGACTGTTGGAGATGGGTCTCCATCTGTCTTATGCTCTGCTATTTAATCAGTATCTTTCAGAAAGAGGGACTTGAACCTTAACTGTCCAAGGAAGTGCCATAATCAATAGGCTACTGTCTTTTTCAAGTTCTATCAGGTCAAAACAAAAACAGGAAGAAGGTTGATCCTTACTTGCACAAGAGCATATGCTGCGACTAAGAATTTCAGTTTTGATTAAAAACAACAGTAAAAAWCTAAGAAAATATTAATCTAGAAATTGGTGATGAATTTATCCAGGAGGTGGTAATATCGCTCTTGCAAGTTCCTATGTGCTAAGAGGGTAAACATTGGCTTCATAGAAAAACATGTACAACCTGTGTTGGTGGTGATGATTGCTGAACTTACGATAACTAAGTATATAATTGACTCTGTGTGCAGTTGTGTACTGTAGCATACTTTGAAAACCCGGTGAGCCCTCTTATGCCATTTTTGGCAATCGGTGCTGTCTGAATGAAGTTAAAAATGAATGCTTGGTGAAAGTGTAGCAATAGAGAGAACCAGAAAAAGTGAGTTGCCTGCTAGGATTCTGATAGGCACGTTCAGGTAGATCATTTTGGTTGTATTTGGTTATGTGCTTAATCTCAAATAAGCAAATTTGTTTTACTGTTTGCTCTACCTTACGAACTGGTATTTGCCACTGACTTGTGTGTACTTATGTCTTTTACTTATGTGAGGTGTAAAAGTTAGGGGGGAAACACAAATGAACTTACAGAACTTGCTGGTCGAGGGAGCTTGAAATAACTTTGTGAGCTCAAGGTTAAAATTAATGAACTGATTAGGTTTGTATAAAAACATGTTTTGTGAGGATATTGCAACTCAAAGCTTCACTCATGTTCAGTGCAGTTGATTATGCCCCTTAATCTTACAGCTGTTGATTCTTCTCCTTCAGGTTTATTTGGTAGGATTGGTGCATGTGAATGTGATAGTGGACGTGTAACAGTTTCTTCCTATACTTTATAGTAACTGGAAGTCCCCAAATACTAGACTCCCTTTCTGGACGCTTTTTTCAAAATATCTTTGTTATCTAAGTACAAGAGGAACTTGCCTTATGTTTTAAGAGAACTGGGACAATCTTCTACTTTAGAATGCAGAGTTCTCTCTGAATGTACCATATAACAAAACTCAGAAGTTGGGAATTATTAAAGGAATAAAAATTGTTATTATCAAGCCGCTGTATAACTCTCTTGGAAGACAGAAGGTCAGCAAGGATGGCCAGAAATTATGAACAGCTTCTGTACATGGCACAGTTAAATAGATGAGGATCTTCACCTTGGAAAAGCAATGACTGTGGGAGGGGATAGAAGAGTCCAGAAGCAGTCGAGTTATTCCATGGAACCAAGACTGCTAAGAATATTCAAGGTACAGTGTTTCACCAGGAAACTGAGCCCAGAATCATTGAAGGCTGTGAGAACAGTTTGGGGAAAGTGCTAACATTGTTTTCTGTGTTAGATGACCGTTATGGTCAATAGTAAGAGTGAAATATTAGGGCAGATGTAGCTTGTAGCATAAATAGCCTTATATTTTGGAGTCGTCTGGTAAAATAGCTTATGTGTTATATGGGTTCAACATCTTATGAGAAGTTGGCATCCTTCACATACCTTCAAGATGTCTGATTTCTGCAGCTGGCAGATGGTATGGTTTCTTCCATACTACATTGCCAAAATTTAATGGCTTAAAATTCATGCTAATTGATTACTAATACGCATACCCTAGAACTTCAGCRTGTTGAATGAAGCAGGGCAGCCACTGGTCTATTAGGAGGCAAAACCTTATGGTTTGCACCTCTGAAAATGATCCTGCTCTTTCAGTCAAGTGTGTGTGCGTGATGGTTTGTGACTGTAACTTGTACACATCTTCCCATAGTAGCTGTCTCCATAGTGACTTTTATTTTGCATGTTTTACCTAAAGCCGTTTCAAAATCCCACAGAGTAGCAAAATGACTTCTACATTGTAAGTGTAACGCCTTCACAGTGCCTGTGCTGATGATATTGTTTGTTCTTAAACAAGCAATCAACGTCAGCATAAGAGCACTTCATGTAATTCGCTGTTCTGAGTATGTTGTACTTGTAATGTTATAAATGTTTGGGGAAAAGTTGTTCTAGAAACTTAAGTTGTCCTCTTCTGTAATTGTTCAAATTAGCTTGGCAACAGACAGATCAGAATTGGAAATTACTAAGGCTACACAGGGAACAGTGAAATAACGATGCTGTGCAAATGCAGTATTACATCTGAAATTACCTGTCTTCTCAGTACTTTCCAATAAAACGTGTTTGTGCAACCTTGCATGAAGTGTGCTGGGTGGGAACCATCATCATAGCAACTTTCAGTAGAGCCTGACCTGTATACTGCTCTCTCTGCTTTCAGAAGTATATGTTGAAAAAGTCAGACTTGTGCGATTATGTTATATTCTAAAATACGGTCAAGTAAACTGGTTGTAGTATAATGTGTTAAATGCCTTAAATGTGTATTTAGATACAACTTAAATGGTTTCTGACTTCAGCGACCACAGTAATCATAACAGTATAATACAACTTTTTACTGAAATAATAGACACTGAAATACRTTTGTCTAGTGTCAAAGCTCATTCAGGTAATGAGAACGTTTTTAGATTGCCTTCCCACATGTCTGGGCACACCCTCTCCTTTAAGACTTGTTTTCTTCCACTTCATACAGAATATACAAACAGTGCTGATGGGTTTCAGTAAACACTGTGTGGGTGGAAGAACTGAGTTCCAGATGGAGTACCGGGAAAAGTAAATTATTTCTGTCTGCATTCTGACACTGATAGGAACAGACTTGAGCTCTTGTAGTAATTTGTGAAATTGTAACTTGAATTATTCATAGTGATTTATATATTTTGATTTCTATTTACCTAGTGCTAAACTAGTCACTATTAAACTGTTCCCTCTCCCTTTGTAGATGAGTAGAAGTTACAAAAACTTACAGCCACGTCCTGTCTTCTGTGCACATTTTAGTATGCTTCTGTTGGATCTGAGGTTGGTGGCAACCAGACACTTCACCTTTTAGGAGAATCTGCCTGCCAAATTCCTTTCTCCCTTTTTCCATAGTGATGCTTCTGTTCTCCTAAGCTCTTTATCATATCTAAGTTATTGAGGAAGGGAAAGCTTAGAATTCTGGTAACTAAGGCATTTTTTTTCAATGTTGAAGCATTTGAAATATACAACCGAAGTCTGGCAAGTTGAGCTTTACTGGAAGTGTGAGACAGCTGACTGCTTTTGCACTGTACCAGAGGGTAYTGTGGAGGCCAGGAATGCGTAATGCCTATTGATGTAAGAGAGACTCAATGCAAGGTTAGTGCTTGGTTTAGGTAATTCCCTAAACCATTTATTGTCGGAAAAGAGGGAGTATTCCTGGCAAAAGTAACTTTTTTCTGTGCATCTGCCACCAGAGAGCCTTATAGAGGAGGTACTGGTTGAGGTTAATCTTTCATTCCACCTAGTATTGCAGGTTTTAAATCTAAGGAGTCTAACATCACCAGGAAGTGGTTTCATAACCCTGATGAAAAATATTAAATGGTGGCAGAGTAAGAATGTCAGTACTTTAAGGACTAATATAGCAGAGTAATCTGCTATAGACTTTTATACAGGATAGTTAAGCCTTAAATATCTGTTTCACTAGTCTTCTACGAGTCATCTTTAGACTCTAAATGAGACTGAAACAGTATTCCAAACTGGACTAGGTGATCATGAAACTATTACGAAAGTGAAATGTTATGTAAAAATAGATGGATCAGTGTGGATTCTTTTTTTTCTGATTGTGTGAAAGTCTTGACTGAGCAGTCTTCAAAAGCTACATGTATGCATTTGTATGTACATCTTCAATCCTTGCTTGTGTAGGGTTTTTTTTTCCTCTTTATTTTCCCAATATGGGGTCACAAAACAAACTTTTTTTTTTTTCTCAGAGCTTCTTAAGCCTCAGCTGAGTTGAGGTTTACTCAGGTGTCTATGTAATATGTCAAGTTTTGGCATGATTGGCAATCATACTGTAATCTGCTACCGTTATTGGGATCTAACTCTTACTGCTTGGCATAGTGGTGTTTCTTATTTCTTCTGTGGTGAGAAAGCTCTTGAAAGAAATAAGAATACTTTTCAGATCTGAGCTACTGCTAAATCAAAATGGGATCCTTTTTACCTGATGTTGTATGACTTGATGAGCAAATTGTATTATGGTTTAGTCTCCAAACAAGTAGAAACTAGTTTTACTGTGTCAAAACAACACTGAAAGCAAAGTTTGCAAATACTTTTTACTATGATTCTGTTGATTCTGTGGTTGATCTGAATCAATGGAAAATTATTCAGGGCAGGCCCTTGYCCTGCCTCTAGGGAAGATCTTTTGAAAGAACTCAGGAATCTGCTTTCTGTTTTTCTAATAGCAGATTAAAATAAGGCTACTAATACTGTTCCTGCTTACTAAGCACTGAAGAATAGTGGGTAGGCAAAAGATCTAGCCCAGCCTTAGGGAACCAGTGGGGTTTAAGCAGGGGCTTTCTAGACTGGCCATTTTGTCCTTGGTTTTCTTTGGAATTTGTTTGGTGGGGGGGAGAGGAATGTGTGATCTTGGCTTGTTGCTTAAATCTGAGATAGGTGTATCTAGTCCCCCATAAAGAAAAAGTTGGACTACAGGCATCTCTTATTTGGTCCATAGTGAACACAAATTCTTTCGGTTCTTCTAAAAGGGTCTTATATTCTGAGCATTGCTTTTATATCCAAACTGTTTATAGGCCCTGCATGCTGTCTGGACAATGTTTGGGTCTGAGAAAGCACTTGCCTTGAGTATAGCTACTCAAGTCTGATTCCCAGATGAGGAAAACAGGATTGAAGCAAAAAAGTCAACTTTTTGAAGGATTCACTCCTGCTCTTAGTAACTTACCTTCCTATGCTATTTACTGTGCTGACTTTAAGTATTTTCGAAAGTATTTTTTGATAAGCATTTCTTTTTTTTCCTCCCTTGCTGTAGTTGTCATATTTGTTTCCGTACCTTGAGCATTTAATTTTCCTTGTATTAAAGGAAAAAATCAAAAATTACTTMTTTTCTCATTGCAAATGATCATTACCTGCAACAGCCATTGATTAATATACAAAAATGTGATCCTGGTTTTTCATTTCTTTTTAATTTTAGAACACTTGAATTCTTGGCAAGCATGAAAACAACTATTTCTTGAGTATCTTGCAGGATAGTATATGTTCCAGGGAAAAGCTGTTTATTCTGCAAAGCTCAGAAGAATCTGCATTCTCTTGGATTTTAAATAAATATAAAATGAAAGTAGTTTAAAATTTAGCGTCCAAAATGAATATTGAAAAGTCAGATGAAAAAGCAAAGAATGGCTTCAAGCCTTCATTACTTATAAGGGATGAAAATGGAAACAACTGCACATGCAACAAAGCTATACCTTGCTCAAAGAACTGTGCTGCCAAGATGCATACTAGTTCAACTGACCAAAGCAGAGTGACTGAGCATGACTATGACACCAGTGTTGAAGATAAAAGTGACTTCAAAAGTATTCCTTTAAAGCAGGAGCATATTGAAACACTTGATCTACAGAAAACTCCTGGTGAGTGTAACTACTCAGGAGTTTTATTGAGAGATACAGATACCACATGCAAGTCGTCTGTGACTGAGCAGACTTGTGTGTATGCTTTGAGCTGTGACACGAATGAAACAACAAACTTCCTGAAAGATAACCTTGCTATGGCAAAAATGCAAAATTTGAGTTCTGAACAATTGGTGCCTTATAGTCAAACCGACTCCAACTGTGTATTGCCTCTTCCTGCTTCAGAACAGAACCCGCAATCCATGATGAAAGACAAGGTACACTGCCACCTGAGCACATTAGATGCTGCTGATATAATGGGTGGAACAGTGGGAACTGATGAAAATGAAGACATGCATCTGAGGGAAACACTAATATCTTCTGATGAAGTATATATAAGAGAGAGATTTGATATAATTAGCTCTGAAAAAACACCTAATTTCTCTTCTGTGATAGTGGCTTCACAAGGCCGTTCAGAGCTTGAGATGCTTTGTCCTGCCTCTGYAGATGTCAAACACTATTTAAAAACCCCTGATGATATTGAAAAGGAGCCACAGAAAGTGGAAATGCAGTCCATAAAACTACCTGCTGAATGTATAGATCCTCACAGGAGAGACTACTTATCACCACACATCAGTGTATGTGAAAATGAGCAAAAGAAATCATTACGGCATACCCCTGAGCATGACAAAATGGAACTTCGCACTGCTGAAACACAGAGGGGTAGACCTGTAAGCAAGGCGCACCTTCTCCCAGTAGATACTATTGATGGAAAACAAGTATCAATGAAAACAAGTGAACCTTTAACCAAAGAACAAAGTATCCCTGGACATGCTGCTTTTGGAGATACCAACAACAGGTCTTCCATGTCTGAGATGCTACTCTGCAGTATACCAAAACCAGAGAGGACTGTTAAACCTGAACTGAAATGTGAAACAACTTTTGTGGTCTTCAGTCCTATGGCTGATGAAAGCAGTTCTGTTCTTTGTACTTCAACCCCTAAAGAACGATCGAAAAATACAACTTTTTCTATTTCAGCTATGGCAGAAATTGGAGACAAGGCTTCTAAACTAATCCCCAAAGAAGTGTTTGTAGAAGAGCATGATAGAAGGCCTTTGCTTAAAGCTAGTTCAGGTCAAGTAGCAGGGAAAACAGTAGGCAGGTCTCCTGTTGTGTCAACAATAACCAAAGCAAGGAAATCTGAGATTGTTAGTTTTCCCAAACCTAATTTCAAAAATGTTAAGCCAAAGGTTATGTCCAGGCCTGTACTACCGTCAAGAGAGAGTGCCTCATTAAAAGGATCTCCACAATCCCCCCAACTATCTACTGTCTCCTCATCTTCTCCAGTTGCTTCCCCGAGGCAATTGTCTCCTTCCATAAAAGTGCTGAAAAAGAAAATAGATCTAAGTAAAGATACTGAAGTGGAATTGCCTGTGAATAAGCCCCACAAGCTACATCTTAGCAAACATCTCTTCACTAGCCAAGTTCTACGTGCCACAACTCATTCCCGAAACGCTTCCCACAAGGCTTCAAAGACACCTGCGCTAAAGGAGAATCCGGAAGACATTGGCAAAGCAAGCTCTTCCAATTCAGCATGCTCTTTGGTTTCTGCTGCACTTCTAGCATGTGTAGAGAACTCAAAAGGAGTGCTGAATGATAAAATGGAAAGTTCAAACTCTTTAATGCAGCCCTGTGCTCAAAATACCCGTCAGACTGGAGTTGAAAAAGAGCAGCATGACAACATGGGAATTCTGGAAGCGGTATTAAAAGATGCAGCAAATGAAACATTTGACTTACAATCTGTTCCTTTGGTAAGTGGTTTTTAACATAATTATGTTTGTATGTGTGAAAAGGGGAATTCTCCATTGCACAGTGCTGAATGGAAATTGTGGGATGGAGTTTGTGTCTGTTAGTGCAATTGTAGATTACCAGTGCAGTTGAAATGAAATTGTAGATTTCTGAGGTAAAGGCTCCTCTCAGTAAAGGGAGAGGAATAGTAAAATTGTACTCACTGGTTGAATTTTTAACTAAACAATAAGCACTTCAAGTGCTACTTAGTGTCTTCAGTTTATTTCATGGTATAAAATGTTTTCTGTCAAACCTTGTTAAGACAGGGCTGTCAATAAGCTTTCCAATAAAGTATGCAAATCTTAATTTGGTCAAACTAGCAAAATTGTATAGTGTAACTTTAGATTTTTTATAAATCTAATGCGTATTAATACACCCTTTTATCAAGGTAACTTCAGCAATACTGTAACTTTAAATAGAACTTAAAGATAACTTAGTTTTTTCAAACCTTGTTTTAGAACTAATTACTGAAAACAGCAAGTTATACATTTCAAACTTTCTTATGGAAATGTTGCATATATATTAACAATTTTGTAACACAAAATCCTGAGGCCAGCAAGCTTGTCAAGGGCTTTAGTATTTTAGCTTAAATGTGTGTTTTGAATAATTTGGCATTTTTGTTTACTACTTTGAAGTAAACAAAGGACTTGTTAGACCAGCCTGGAAATATGTTTCATGCAGAAGGCATATACTTTTTTTGGGCCATTAGCCAACTGGAACGTGTAAACTTCCTGGCCGGAAGGTACGCATCTACTGATTGGTTGGGAAATATTTTTGGGCTGGTCAGCTACCTGCCAGGAGAAATGTGTTGCATTCGCGTGCTCTGGAAGAGGCTTAAAAGGGAAGGAATGGTGGGAAAGAATGGAATAGCTTTGGGGTGGGATGGAAGAAATCACAGAAGGTATCACAGGGACACAGAGTGGGAGTCTTGAAGCTGTGCAAAGTCCCTTCTGTTGTTCACTTCTGAGTTCAACAATCTGATTTGAAGTTGGTGAAATGGAGGCAGCATGGTGTTGCCAAAATATTTATCAGGCTTTGTCTAGATTTATCAGCAAAGCTCTGGAGCTTATTAGATAGAGGAAGCTATTTTAGGTGAGGCAGAAGCAGCTCTCCGTTTTTGAAACAATACAGAACAAATTGATAAATAATACTAGGCATAACCCAAAGACATAAGTGGACATGAAAACAAGGACTGCTACAAGGCTACATGTAAACCAGTGATTTTTATTTGAAGAAACAAACAGACCTGCCCTGGACCTGTTTCTGAATTTGTATTTTGTCTGTGCACCTGAATGTGAATAGGTTTTCCCATTTCCATGTCATAATTTAAGGTCTGGAGCAGGAAACTTACCACAGTGGCTGTGATACTTCAGATAGAGCAAGATAATTATTCAGTATACTAACTTGTATAGTTGCTTGGTAAAGAACTCATCTTGATTAGGTGCATTCGTATAATTAAATGATTTAATTAAAGCCTTGGGGGGGACAGGGTTGGAATCTTTGACCTGAAATAACGTATGTAACCTCTTTAGCATGTTTGTCATTATCAGTGACTAGTTTAATGTTTTTATGTTGCTTAATGCCATTTAAGAGAGTATTTATGAAGTTTTCAACTACAGATAATATTGCTGACTGCTTCCTTCGGACCATGGGACAAACGGCTAAACATGTCCTTTATCTGCACAATCAATATTTCATTACACGTGCCAGAAAGTGGGGGGGGTTATTTATTTATTTATTTTAATAGATATCTTCTGCAAAAGCTGGGCCACCACAAGGGAAGAATACACCAAAGAGAGGCCCAATCACACTTCGAAGTGCATTAACTCCCAAGGCTAAAATGGTGTCATCTATGAAGAGAGGAAACGAAAACATCTGCTCAGCTAGAGCACCTCCTAACAAAGGAGCTCTTCTATCATCAAGCTCTGGTAAGAGAATTTGTCCCTGGTATACTACCATCTAATCTAATTCTTAAAATTAAGGGACCTCATTTAATGTGCTTTCTAAGAGAACATTTAGGAGAATACAGAGCTGTATTTCTAGTGCTAAATGTGATTCTATCTAAATTGCAAATTGCTAATATGGGGAGTGGGGGTGAAGAAAAGTTCTACCCATTCGTCATCAAATCTCATCTGGTAAGGAATGTGTTTAGGAGAATGTGATGCTATTAGAAGAGATGATATGGAAATACTATGTGTAGTTTGGTTGTATAACAGAACTTTGTGGAAGCATTACTAAAACTACCTGAAGAATGTGAAAGTGAAAAGAGGAGAAAACAGACTTTGGACATGGAGCATATATGACAAGTGTTTCTGTMCTATTCTAAGGAGAATGAGCCATCATTTCAGGACATCATGTGATTGTTCAACTTAGTTTCAATAGATTTTTAGAAAAGGAAGAACTTAATTGAATTAGACCCTCCAGTTTGAGCCTATGTCTAATTCAGCTCTGGCTGATTAATTCTGAGGAGAAAAATCTCACAACTAGTCAGTAGGCTGCTGTTCAAATTTTACAAACTAAGTTTTGTAATTATACTGTAGATATTCAGAAATCCTCCTGTGAATTTTGTGTGTGTGGTATGGTGTGTGTGTCTTTTTTTTTTTTTTTTTTTTTCCTGTGGTAATATAGCTAATGGCAAAGATAGCTTGGCTATAAGTGACTATACTACAGTACACTGTAATTTGAAAAGTGTTCACACCCAGCTCTATCCAACAAAACCTGTTCTTCATTTTTTTCTTCACCCACCCAATCTAGGATTATAAAACAGTCCAAAATACTCGCATTAATTATATACAGGCCATGAAATGAGATTAAAAATCTGTGTGTGCATTCCCTTATGGAGCAAGTCCCTATGGTATTCTGACCTCGAACCTTGCTGTGAAGACTTGTTTGTTGAACAAAATACTTGTAAACCACCAATCTCTTGGAAGACTTGTCACTTCTCTTAAAAYAGCAATTTGGAGCTTTCCTGTCTTTAATTATGATCTTAAAAGAACTGAGACAGGTGGTTGTTTTTGTGGTTTTTTAGTGGTTTCCCCCTTCCACACACTATTAATCCAGAGCAGTTTTGTAACACCATCATTGGGAAAATACGTAAGCATGACTGGCTACAGGATGATTAAGTTCTGCTTCTGAAAGTATAGCTGATTTTTATGGAGGGAGGAAGTCATTCACAATAAAAACTTTTTCCTTTAACATCCAGGTTCCAACAACCTGGCTGCTGATCTTCTTCCAAAGAAGAGTCTGCAGAGATTTGATTTTGTCTCCTGTAAACACTATTTCAAGCATTCTGGTTTTTGTGAGTTTATATGCAGAACATTTTAAGCTAGAAAGAAAAATATTTAACTACTGGTGGTGTGTTTTTATTTAAAATGATTACTGAGCACTGTTTACCAGTACTACTTTATCTTGGTTGGAACCTGAAGCTTTTGCTGAATTAGAAACCGTTTCTCTAAGAGACGAACCCAACTGAATTTCTCATACCAAAGTGGTTTGTTAAATGGAGAAGATCTATTTCTGTGGCAAAGATGACTTCCAAACCTAGCTAGATACCTCAAAATGGTTTCTCCCTTCTGTAACTATTTTCCTCCTTTCATCTAGGCAGGAATGACCTGCAATCGTGTACTTATACTTGAATGCAAAACATAATTCTCTGAAGCTGATTTTTCCGTAACAGGGGACATAAAAACACTTGTATAGTACTAGATGACAATTATGCCTTTTGTTAGTAAAAATATCTACTAAAATTCAAGGTGTACAAAATGAGGTGTTTGAGTCACCTGGTTGTAACTTGAAGGCGTATATAATTTTTGGAGTCTTGGCTCAGATCTTTAAACGAGTCCAGAAATGAGGGCAACTATTGTTTTTCCCCCCCTCCCCCCAGCAAATGTGCAAAACCATCTAGTTGGGTGTACTTGACCACTGTGGAAAAGTAATAGCCTGCTAATAGTTGAGATGATAGTTTTGGTAGTCATGTCTTTGACTCGGAAGGGTGGTGGTCCTTTGGAATGTCACTCCAATTTCTTGCTCCAAGTTCTATTATTGTCATCCACTTCTGAAAATTACATATTGCCACCCATGCAATTGGACTGAAGGGCTCTGACACGCTTATACTTTACCTATACTTCACCTTAAAATTATACCATTGTTTACATTTTTTCTTTATCATACAAAACGTCATGTTATTGGTGCTATGTTAGCTATGAGGGTTGTGCAACTGAACTATTTGGGGATCTGAAAGTGTCAAAAATATTACTTCTCTGATAGCTGTTAAATTCTGGAAAAATTGAAGCAAGCTGTTTAAACTTTAATAAAAAAAATTATCCTTCTGTTTCTAAAGTGTAGTTCTTCTAGCAGTTCTTTCTGAGATTCTACCCACTGTTCTGTCTCAAGTCACTGAGATCCCATTAGCAAAGTTACTGCCTTGTGCTTTACTTAGTTTTTGTGTCAGTCTAATCCAGTGGTGCTCCCTCTTCCCCTAATATTTTTCATTACTCTAGTTATATGCTCTGAAAGCTTGTGGAGRGAGGAGTTCAAAACACTAAATTTCATTCTTTTTGAACTTACGAAAAGTTGACTATACAGGAGGACTTCAGCATTCTGCAACTAACTGAAGCAGAGGGGAAAATAATTGAAATAGTTTTCCCCATACATTATAACAATTATGTTGCATTAGAAATACCTTAAAAGGCGTTAGTGATGTCTTGAAATACTGATTCATTTGTTCAAAATTGCTAAAATCTTTCCATTGAATTTCTGGCTTGATCTTATAGTTAAGTGGGTAATTCAGAAAAGCTTCCAAAGAGTTAAAACTAGGACAGGCCATGAGAAATGAAGACAGTGTTCATCACTGAGTGTTGTTTCAATTTATTACACAAAGGCTTTTCAGATGAAAAATCAAAATGAAATGGATTTCCATTATTTTCATACRATTGGAAATGGATAGGTAAACTCTGTAATTCAGGACTTCTTGGTATAACCTTTAACAAAACTAGTAAAGCAGAACCAGAACAATTTAGTTATAATAAGCATTCTCACAATCTTGAGTTTCCATTCCAACACTGACCCTAGTAGTTAAGCCAAACCTTGTTACTGCAAATCCCTGTTCAGCTTGTATCATTTTTGCTATCTACCAGTCGACTTTAAGTAAAGTTGGATTGACATGCTGCCAAGAGGAAACAAAATATATTAAAAAGCAAGCATAACTTCTGGGTTTGCTGGCCTGAAACTGCCAGAACTTTCTCAAAATGCTGGTCTGGAGACTTACCCTGTAAAGGTATCCACAATTGGTGTGCATCTCTTGATCAAATCTGAAATGCACTGGAGAGTCTGCAAATATGATTAAAAATCTAGTTTCAGCCCCTCTTGCGCTTTCCGGTCCCCTCTGCAAACAGCCAGGGGAGATGTGGGAAGGGGGCAACCAATACAAGGGTTTCCATCAAGCATGGTATGTCTGTAGTATGATTTAAACATTGCTAGACACCTGAAGGCCTCAGTCTGACCTTAGTGCTATCCCGCCAGAACCTGCTACTTAGGGGAGGTGAGGGTCAGTGCCTTCCCTGCTGGAAGGGCATTGCTGCGAGGTGGCTGTGGGGAGAGCCTTGAGGAGGTACTTAAAGGACATTGACCTGCTCTGTGATTTTTACTRACAAAATCACTGCTCATCAGGCTGCCTCTCTGCCTGTTCCTTTTCTTTGTGTTTGTTAGCTTTTCTTGGAGTTGCAGCCAGGGAAGAAGTTACCTGATTTGAGAGAAACCTAGCARTTTAATGCATCTGAAGAGCCTTTTGCCTAGTTAATCAGGAAGCAGTGTTAGTTGTGAGGGCTCAGGAATCTTGCATGTCTTCCTTTCTCTGGAAATCTCCAATTGCGTGGGTTAGACTTTGCAGCTAGTGTTTCCACTGCAGCCAGCACTTGCTTCCTGACYGTCCTTGGGCACTGTCTGAAGCGACGTGTATTGTTGTGTACAGACCTCTCTGTCTCGGGTACTTGGTCATTAGTGYGCAGAATGGTCAACTTGCATTCTGAACCTAGAAAGGAGCTGCAGGATTATGTAWTCTGAATTCAGCAAAATCAGCTTGCTTTTAGCTTTGGCTACGTACTCTAGGGGGAAAGCTTGCCATATCTCCTACTTTTTTCTTATACTTCATTAGCACAGAGCTGACTTACCACAGGACAAATAACTATGAATATTTCTGCAAGCGTTATATAAGGTTGAGCATAAAATGTCCTGTTTAGAATAAATTTCCTGTTAGTCTTAAGTGAAATGGATCATGAGAAATAAGTGTAATGTTCTTTGGCTGTGAGGTAATTTGTGACCTATTGCAATGAACGCCATAAACGTAAGTTGATGAACCTCTGATTTGGTAGCCCTAGATGTATGATATTTTGATTTTTTTTTGGGGGGGGGGGAGGGTACAGTGTCAAAGTTTGAGGATGGCCTTAATGATCTTTATTCAAAATTGTGTGTTATCTTCAGTATTTTGTCGAACGCACGCATCCCGTGACTTTTGACATCCAAGAGTATTCCATCTTTTTAGCTTTGTTTCTGGTGCAATGAGTGGCCTTATTCAAGGAAYTGAGTGCAGTTTTTCCACATGCATATTTCCAAGTTCTTTACAGGTGACTTGTGACATTCTGCTTTAATGTGTTGTACCTGAAGCAAGAAAAATGTTGTGATCACATGTGCAATGACTGGTACTAACAGTCYGCATATCAATGCTGTCAGAAATGCRTGCRTATCTGTAAGAATATTCTCCTTTAGAGTGAAGTGTGCACCAGTTCACTAGAGGGGAATTTCTTGGTATCTATTTACTTGCAAGGGCATACTGGTATGTCTTCAAATAACTTTSCACCTTCACTGGTTAATTTTGAGTCTTCTCGGGATGTGAGGAGAGAAGGAGAAAACACACAGATTTCTGTCTTCCTAGACAAAACTTTATTTGTATTTTGCTGCAGTGAGGTTTCTTCTTCCTGCAAGGCATAGAATACATAATTTCCGCAACAGAAARCTTGAAATATTTTATAAGTAAAGTGGATATAAAAGCTACAAGCTACCACAAAATCCTTAGTGTGTAATACAAAGAGGTGTTTGGTGTGGAGGGCTAGACAATAATGAAAAACATAACTGGATGCAGCCAGTGGTTTTCTTGTGTCTGTTCTTTTGTATTGCACTCCTTTCACTTCTTCCTATGCCTATTGCTAATAAATAAACAGAGCTTTACAACAGCTGTGGTAAAGCTATTATTTTTTTGAAGTCTGTTTACAAACAGCTTATGACAACCTCCTGGCAAAACTGCAGCAGGCAAGCCTTGCCACCACAGTACCGCTGCCCTTGGAGGCTGGTGTAAGACTAACTGCAGTTAGAGACGATCTGCCTAACAGATTGCAGGGCAACTGCATGTATGAGATCTTTCAGGGGGTTATTCTAGTTTAGCCTACAAAGCAAAACCCAAAACTGAGTAAATACAGTAGGTAACATAATGGCAAATAATACTTACGTTGAGAGGGCAGGCATGAATTCAAACTTGGGGAATAGAGAAGAGCTCTGAGCTTGTAGGAAACCATTTCTAGGTGCTAGAAAGAAAGATTAAATGGGAAGGAGTTCAGCCTGAGAGAAAACAGGGAAGAGAGGAGTCTTGCTGATCATGGAGGGATTTAACTGTGAGGAAATCTGCCAAATGTCAGGATTAGGCTAGGTAGCATTCAATAGCAGCCTCAAACTTGAGTGTTTCTTTTTCAGTTGTTTAGGAGCTCCAGGGGTTTGAGGATGCTCTGAGCAGCGGGAAATTAAAATGAAGAGGAGGAAATGGAATGGCAAAATAAGAAGGATGTGTGTGTGTGTGAAAATTCACAGTAAATGTACATGAATGTTAGGCTCCCTCTCTGCCTCTAATTGGCAGTGTTCARACTGCTCTCCTGAAAGTGGCAGTGGTTGAAATAATTAACAGGATTTTTTTTTCTAAAATAATAAAAATGCTTTGTAGCACTGAGCAGTTTTCTAGTTTTACTCTGAGAATATTGAACTGCAAGAGGAGGAACCTGTGTATACCTACCCATATGACTGCTAGCATCTCAGTTATGTTTTTTTTGGCACAAACTTGCTGCTGGTTTCTTGATATCTGTGCCAAAGAGAAACACTTTTCTGGTGGTTTGAAGATGAATGAAACAGTATTGTGGAAGTCTGCATCAGATAGGGAATTGGGTCTTCCCTTAAACTATACATGATTTGTTGTTGATCCCTAAACAAATCTCTCTAGTATAAATATTTGAAGACCCAGCAATAGCTTAACATTCCCTATCTTTGTCTGTTTGTGTTTAGTAGACAAGGTGTTACTAGCAACACAACACAAACTACCTTTTCTTCTGTAACTTTGATAGTAATTTGAGATTTTCCAGTGGAGACTTGGAGAATTTAGGACTTTGTTATTACTATTAGATATTTGGTAAATTTGTGGTAGTGTCCTATAACCACTCTTGGAAGCTTGCAGCCTTTGGAATTTTCTTAGTATTGCACTGCTTTACAGCTCTCAGAATAGCAACTATAAACAACTATGTTAACGTTAGTCAGCTGGAAACAATAGACAAGTCCAGTATGTCTTTCCATGATTTACTTCCTTCTTTCTGTAGATACCAAAAAGCAATGTGTTCTCTTGAAGACTTAATGCCCCTTACTTTACAAAGACCTTCTCCTATAGGCTGAGTAGGCTTTTTGTCATGCTTCAAACTATTTTTAGAAATTGCAAAGTTTAAAACCTCTAAAATAAGAGCCCCGAGATTTTTTTTTAATACTTGCAGAAAAAATCAGARAAGTATAAGACAAGAATCAAAAAATTACCATACTGAGTAGATAAAGTTCAAAGCAACTACTTTTGCTAGAGTTTCACACAAATGCCTGCTACCTCTCCCCCAAAAAACAAACAAACAAACAACCAAAAACCTAAACAAACCATACTTCAAAACATACCTCATGCACTTAGTCCACTCCATGCTTTATTTTGGAAAAAGCTTCTGGACACCAAAGTGTAATATAGCTCCATGAAATGTTTCAGATTTGTTCTGTGCTCGGTCCTAGATGTGAAGTGTCTGAACGTGGTTTGAAAGGGTGAACATTTAATCTCCAAGTTGATAAATGTATATTTAATTTTAAGATAATTTTAAGATAATTTTAAGATAACTAGTGTTAATGCCATCCCGAATTAGCTGCTACCAGTGCCTTACAAAATACAGGCATATATTTATTCTCTTGATTTGAATTTTTAAGTGAATTTTTAACCTTAAAAGGTTTCTTTGCTGAAAATGCATCTTTTGCCCTTTAAGAGGAAATAGGGAAGCTGGCACTGTTACGTAAGTGTAACTATTAAACCAAACTGTGCTGATTTCTCTTGAAAGTATCACCAGGCAGTATTGACAGCATCTATCTGATACAGCTCCCTTGTGAGGAGGCTTAGGACATCAGTGTTTCTCAGAAGAACTAAATTCAGACTTGTAAAGCAGGAGAATAAAGGTGTATTCATCAAAAGACTAGTCAATCTTCAGATTCTTGTATCTTGGCTTCATTTGAAGCATGTTTTACCTGCTTTATGTCCTACTGTAGGCTTTGGTACCATTTAAAGGAAGCCTTCATTTATTCTAAGCAATCACCTCTGTGGGAGTCAAGGATGACTTGAGTTAGGATGTGACTTTAGAACTTATTGAAAGATGAGCTTTCTTCTTTGCTTATATCCATTCCAATACAAGAGATACTTGAACGYGCTTGCAGTAACGTAATTGTTGCATAGAGCTTTTTCTGAAGAATTGCCAACACATTACTCCAGTGCAGAGGAATGTGATATTTCTAGTATTCTACTTCAGTGACTAGATTAAATACCGATGAAAGCCAGTTATTTTGAGGGACTCTTGCTTGTTGTTTTTGCAATAAATGATTCACTAGATATCCTACTTTTGTGCTTGTTCATACATCATGTCTTCCTGCCTGTCTTCAGAACCTTTGCATTTATTTCTGTAATGTTCCTTGCTTAGRAAATGGGGCCTTTCTTTTTCTTTATTTTTAACACTTTATTAAAACAAACAAACTTATTACTTCAGTAACTGCTTAATGATCCTGTGTTGCAATTTAAWTTAAAGTTTCTTCCTCAAACTGGGCTGTTGAAAAATGTATTTGAATGCATGAATGATTCCTATAAACCTTCTGTTAATATAAAGCACACCACAGTAGAAGAGTTGAGGAAAAAAGGACAGGTCACCCGTAAACAGGACCCTTATTTGATTTGCTTCTGAAACTGCACAAGCTAGAACTTTTGTTCCCTAAATGTGTCTTGAGTATGCTGCTGGTTTACAGCAGTGCCCCATACAGATTTTTGCGAAGATGCCAATGTGTCTGGAAATATGTTTATGGAACATTCAGTACAAAAATAAATTGGAGCATTTTCACATGCTTGCCTCTACTTCTCTTGAGTCAAAATTACTGCAAATAAACGATTTCTTTCCTGCACTTTTGAAGTGGATGAACTTAGAGCCCAGCACAGTAGGGATCAAGCATGCCACCCTCATTGTTAAACAGTAAAATGCAGCTGGTACATTATATTTGTTCAGCTAGCTGCCTTTGAAATGCAAAACTTCAACTTGCTAAGTCATACAAACTTAAACTACAGTATTTGTACAGTAGCTCTTTTCCTTGTTGATGTTTTGTTGGGGTTTTTTTGTACCTGATTTTGCTGAGAGACTATTTAGAAGAGGAGCCTGACTAGTATGGATTAGTTTTCTGGTATGTTGATTTTTCTTTTTTAATAGATGAATCAACATGGAAAGTTTTAAAAAGCTGTCAAATTTGTTCTATAAAGTTTAGATGTTGCAGAAACTTCTTTTGGCATGCACAAATAACTTCAGATTTGTTGTCTGGACTGCTGTATTTGAGATGCTCTTTGCAAGTTTCATTGCAATAAGTTGTATTCAAACATTCATTGTCATGACTTACAAGAAATTCCAAAATATAGCTGATAATTTTGTCTTAATTTTTTACAATAAAATTTTAGTCTCAGATTTTATAGCAGTACAGAATCAGTTTGACATAAAAATGCCAACAAGCAGTAAAAGTACCCTTTGTAACAGGTCTAACGTAAGGACTGTTTAACGAGTTACTGAAGCTTGTGTGTCTTATTCAGTGACCAGTATTATATAGGATACTATTGCATGTTTAGTGTATATTGTGATGTGTTATAATTGAGCTGATCTAAGCTTAGAGGAATAGCAGGGATGTGTTGTCTTTTATTATACTGTTCCTATTTTCCTGTACTTGATACACAAGTCTTCAGACAAGCATCTAATCCTGTCGCACCACCTACTGTTGAAAAGCAGACACTGGGCATTAGTGTTTTCTTTGTCTAAATCTTCATGTAATCCCCTTTTTAATGTCATGCTTTCTTGGTCTTACTGTGAATGGATAGTTTCTTAACCACTGATACTAGAGTGGAGATCCTGCAGCAAAACTAATGTGGAACAAACTAGAATAATTGACTAAATGTGTGATAGTTCAACTGTCTMTTGCACATCTTAAGCATAACTGAAATGTGGTTATAGTGACAAGAAGAAAGGGAAGGGTATTCTCATTTAAAGAGAAGTTTATTTCAAGTAAAATTGAGAACACTTTAGGCATACATACATATATTTTTTTCAAGAACAATAAACTATGCCAATCAGACCTCAAAATGGCAATAACATCAGTAGCTAAGATGCATTTAAAATACCTCARTATATCTTCCGTATCTCTAAGTACAAAAATGGTAACCTCTTTTGCATAATAGTTTTTGAGCACTGTCTGAATGTCTCACCAGCTCTGACTTACATTTTAGATATTAAGAGTTAGTTTAGTGGCTGCACGAAAAGTCTGTGTATACTTAAGTTCCTTTGGGCCATTGTAGTATTAATCTGAGCACATTTTTTTCAGGAATAAACTGGAAGCCTGATATAACTAAACTGATACTTTCTTACTGCAAGCACAGTTGCTTTTTATTAACATATCAGTAAACTCCTGTCTGACGATGGCACAGCTCTTGTCTACTGTATAGGTAGTCTTCTCTAGCTAGGTTGATTAACTTAGTTTTGGGGCACTTGTATACAAACAAGCTTAACTGAAACAGCAATTAATGCAAAAAATGTGTCTGCACCAGTGTGGCCATTAAGAACGAAGAYCCAGGGAGTGCTGTTTAACTAGTTCCCAGGAACTCGTCAGTTCTAGGTGGGTGTATTATCTGAGCACAGCACAACTTTGTTTTTCTCGTGCCCCCTTTGTCCTTGAAAACATGAAATTATCTTTTAATATGGAAAAATAACTCTGTTAGAGAGGGAAGACACAAACAAAAGAATTTCTTGCRTTGGCTTTGAGCCAAAGGCGATATTTTTAGGGCATTGCCAGTGCAGGTAACCCTCCCTAAAACTCAGAAGCTGTAGAATGCAGTAAAGACTGCATGAAAATATCTACTTCAAAGGCCAATCTTTCTAGAACTTGCTTTGGTCCTGAGGTCAGTGTGCAGGCAAAACTGGATGATTTTAAATCCTCAGGACTGTTTTGCTGTATTTAGAGTGGTTTTTTTTTTATCAAGGAAAATAGATAGTAGGAGCTGAAAACCTTGAAAGTATTGCTTGTATTTTCCTTGCAAATATGAGGTAGGTTTAATCTTTATATGTTTATTTTCATATGTTTAACTCTCAGCTGTAGGCATGTACGTAGAAGAAGCAATTGCTTAAGCCTTTTTTTTTTTGAAGTCCTTTTTCATGCTGCTTTTTTTCCCCCCTGCCTTTCACCTTCTCCCCTCACCCTCCACCCCAACTGACAGGTGTAGAAACCTTTCCCAGAGAGAAGCCTGCCTCCATGAAAAATTCTGCAGTCTCTTGGGCTGGCTCTGGTAAACCTCTACCTAAATCCAAAGTGCCCATCAAAAGGTCGGTGCTGGAGAGAACCCATAGCGTCTCATCAGTCAGTAGCACTCAGAGTGAGCGAAGTCTTCTCAGCAGTAATTGTAAGTATTGGTCAGTGTTAYGGGTTTTAGCTGATACCCCAGCGCCAACTCCTTGTTGCGTAATCCCTTCAAAGGAGTAACTGTCTGACAAAGGCATGTTAGTTCTCATCTGTCTTCTCTTATTAGTTATAGATTATTAGATACAGATCTTGCTCTCTTTGCTTAACTTGCAACTTTCCTTCTTAAAATATATAATCCAGAGAAGCTCAGAGACTTTGATTTGTTAAATAAAAATTTTTGTGCAGCTCTTCATCATGAAGCATCACAAATCCAGGAAGAGTTTCCTTACAACATTTGGGGGAGAAATAAGTGTGAATGGATTATTTGTCATAGTATTTGGAGCAGCATGTTACAGATCTCTTATACTAAATGACCTAGATTGTAGAGTTCTAAGACAAAATGCACAGTTGAGATTTAAAAAAAAAAAAAAGAAGAAGAAAAGAAAAGATCTGAGACTGCTTATGGAAAGTGCAACTTTGGATGGGTAGGCTTTTATCCTCTCTAATGCAACTGTAAGCACTGCTGTATGACCTGAACCAAATCCATCTCAGTTAAGACTGGAGGAGAAAAATAATGCAACTAGCTTTAATATGAAGCTCTACCAAGGGTCCATAGCAGCAGCTGTGGGAGTTCTAGGGGGAAAAGTGTGAAGGAAGCAACACAACTGACTCTTAGTCAGACATGTCAATCTTCCTAGCTATACATATTCAAATGAGTACATTCAAATATTCTGTTACTGTCACATTGTCTGTTTTATCCTCGAGACTGGATAAAGGCACTTCCTTTATGCCAGATGTCTTTAAAATCTGTCTTGGACTGAAAAAGAGAGCTGTGTTAACATGTATGTGTAGTTCATGCGCATATGCATGCATACATGTATAATGATTCTCTCATTTCTTTTTTTTCCTTTATGTAGTTTCCTCATTAAAAATGAAAACCTGCCATATTCTTTAAAGGAATAAGAGTGTAGGTAATCCAATATGCAGTACATGTTTCTCTGTAAGCAGATTGATTCTGCTACCAGCCATGTTGACTTTTGCTGTTCAGTTTTAGTACTGTATCAGGAATTCCTAAGCAGCTTTGTCCTCTCTCCTCCTTTTTTTTTYYTTTTTTTCCCCTTCCCTCCYTCGTGTAACAAAGGAAAGGGTCATCGCTTCATAACAATGAAATGTACTCTGTTCAGATTAAGCATCCAAACTGATGACTCCTTATTTAGTGTGATTTGCTAGCTGCTTTAATCTGTTTTGTCCCCTGCCTTGAAGCTTACCATTTTTTCCACTCCGATTCACTAAGAGCAAGCATGAGGAATATGAGAGGTTGAACATGGCTGCAGTGTCTCTGGCTTTGGGCTTGCTTTGATCCTTTTTAAATGACTATACCAGGAGGACTCCGCAGCTGCACAGAAACGAATTTTTCTCCTGATATTTTCATCAATTCTACACTCGTACCACCAACAGAATCAGGAAGCCACTATGATGTTACCTTACTGGCATTGCTGATAGTGGGATCTTACAGCTTTTGTATTATTCCTTTGTTAGCCACCTTCACTGGGAAAAGAAGTAGGTTGTTTTTTTGTTTTTAAAACATGTATTTTGTTTTGTTGAAACTGCTGAATATGTCAAATGTTTTGGCTTGTCTTTCTCTGAGATGATTTTCTTTGGATAAATTGTTAATGAAAATGATTTCAATCTGATCATAACTTTTTGTGAGCATCATGAATTTATGATTCATGATTTTACATATGATTCATATGTTAGTATAATGAAGTTTTTATGACTTTGAATCAAACTGGAAAAAATTAGTAAACTTGCCTTTTTAGTCTAATGTTTTCATGTACGGTGCTATTCTTGTTTTCTATTGTCTCATTTAGTCTACTAGCCAGTGATGTCAGGAAAACAGTAGGCAAATCTGTATTTGCAAGTAATGCTGAAATGCTTCTGTTAAATTTGTGGGACACGCAAAGATCAAAATGGGCAGTTTATGCTGTGAGTGTCATGGAAATTCATGACCAAAACAGTTGTAGTCCTGTGGACAGCACTAAATTGACCAAGTTTAGCTTGTTTTGTTTAAGGCGTTTGCCTTTTGTTGGTATATAAAAGACAGTGCTCCTCTTGCTGTGCCAGCTCAGCCCTTTGTTATGGGATGTACTTAAATACTGGTAATTTCCTGTGATAGCTTTTTTTTTTTTTTTTCCTGATAAGCATTTGAGTTGTGTGATCCTTTCCTCTAAGAAAGCTCTCACTATTGTGAAACATTTAGAAATCATGAAATTAGAAGTGCTGATGTTAAGTAATAAAAGCATATTTTGCAGAGTATTTTGGAGTACTGAAAAAAATGAATTTTTAACAGTAGAGAAATAGTGAGGAAAATTTGAGCAGTAAGCTGAAAGTACTGTGATTGAACATCCTGAAATGCTTAAACTCTGGGGTTTAGAGTAAGAATCCAMACTGGAATTGTATCAGAATAATTGCCTACAGAGGGAATAGTGTTTCAGTGTTTCAGAAGCTSATCACAGCAGTTGACCTTGAGCTGCATTTCTGTATAGTTTTAATACTTCAGTGAAAATTCTTACTGGGAGTGGGATTTTTTTAACCCTTCAGATCCTGACTGGAGTGAGATCATTTCATACCTGTCAGTCTTTCAACAGAAAATTGCAATAGCTACTCTGAACTGTAGAAGAAAACATCTTTGGATCATGTAGTGACTAAACTTTGCAAGTCTGCCTTTCTTTTCTGTGCATTGCCTGACTAGCTGACTCCAGAGCTTCTAGTGTAACAGAACAGTGCCAGAAGTGTGCTTAGTCAGTGTTACTTCCTTGGCATCCTGCTGATTTATAAAACAATAGTGCAGCAGTTTGTAGGCAGCAGTTGGATGCCCACAGTGGTCTCTGAGCAAATATCCTTAGTTTAGTAATACATGGGAAAAAATTACAAAATGCGTAAGGACTGATGCTTTGCTAGAACAAATTAGTTTGATTTGGCATTGGTCAGAATAACTGTATCACTGATGTACTCTACAAATTGTTCCACATATATAGATTCTTTTTGCAAATAATCAGCTTTTTTTACCTTTAGAAAGTGTCAAGCAAAGCAAATCTGACCCTCCTACTGTTGCAAAAAAGGTATTGATATATGCATCATTATGAAGCAGTTAAGTTTACAGCTTTATGCCTGTACAGTTAAATATTTTAATGTCACAGTTTAATGTCTGTGTGCATTGAGTCTTTCAGTGTACAATATTTGATATGTAGTTAACATTACTCTTATATTTAAATCAGCCTTATTAAAACACTAATTTGAGGCAAGTCTGATGTATGAATGGCTTTTTTTCTCCTATAAAATACTAGTCAAAAAGCTACTGTGTAAACTCAGTGTGGCTAGTTCTTGCTAATCTCTGGTAAATGCARTTTAAATTTCTTAACTCATAACTTGTTAATATATGTATCTTTTCGATATTTGAACCAAAGTGTATTCACCCATACCTATTTCAGAAAAGAGAGAGAGAGAGAGTGTGCGTGCGTGTGTGTGTTTCCCCAACCTCCTAGAAGACTAAACCAATGCCTTGACTTTCCCTAAATTTCTTAGTTTTTCTAAATCTTCAATTTTTTTTCCAAGTGTAATTTTTCATTGTGATACTAAACCAAACATCCTTGAAGTTCCTTTGAACTGAAATAAAATGTATTCCATTGCCGCTACCCTGTTAGTTGGAAATCTTATGTTTTGACATGAGGTAGCAATTGCTTGTTGTTCAGTTTCCTTGATTTAGGTTGATCAGCCTCTTCTAGGAGGTTAGGGAGGGGGGATTTCTTTTGCTGTGTCCTATCAGCTCTTCTCTGGTAAGAGGGGAGTGTAGGTAAGGTGGTCCTCTTCTGAGCTCAAACTTAATTGGGGAGGTCACTGAAGTGCCGATAGGAGGATAGGAGTGCACTGTTTTCTTTGTGGTATGTTGGTGACTTAACAGTCAATTTTGTGGTTGGAATGAATTTATATCTTGATGATACTCTTTTCCTTGGCTTATTCAAACTGAAATATATTCTGCATTTGCTTTGAACAGCAAGCTCAGATTTCTAGTTATATATATATCATACTTTTACAAACATTCCCCATCTTGTGCAAAGTCAAAGCTTTGTCTAGTTCTGAGGTGTTTGCAACATTCAGATTAGTGTGTTATGGTTCATCAGTCTGTTTGTATGGAAGATATTACAGGAGTTAATAWTTATTCCAACTTTTTTTTCTTGTAACTTTAGCCACAAGTAAAACATGCATGTTTTAGGATTTCATTTTCCCCAAACTAGATACTGCCTAGAGCAAATTCTTTGACTATCCTTCTGTGTTATAGCTACAAACGCCACAATAATCATCAAGAATGGAGAATGGTCTTCAAAAACAGCTTGTCAGAATGGTRCTTCTGGATCTGTCCCTTTAAAAGCAGTACCGAGACCAAGAATACACTCCTTGAAAACAACTCCAAAAGGTATTTGGTCTATTTGTAGCTAGAGTGGAACTGAAGTTAGTCTTGGGATGGTGTACCTTGTCTTTTGCACTTGGTTGCTTTGTGAACCAGTGGTTATTAAATAGCATTCCAGGAAAACTGTGAGGAAGTAAAACCACATCAGTGGTGGTTTGAGTTTCTATTTCTAGTRGTGGTTTGAGTCACTGTTTCTCTGCACTGTTATAGACTGATCCAAGAACAATGTGGCAGTAATTTGCCTGTAACTGAGCTCAGCCTGATGTTTTCTGCTAAATGCTGTCATTAGTTGGATTTTATATTGTACTGATTTAAAAAAATATTTTTTTTTGTCATAAAGCTCAATCTGATTCTGTAGCTGATGGTGATCAGCAGGGTCGATGTACCTTGAATTTATTCTCAGCGTATGTTTGTCCTCTTCCTCCTGCAGAGTCTGCATTGTCTTCACTACTTTCATGAGGGAAAGTTGTGGGTTTTTTGGTTTTTTTTTTTTTTGTTTTTGAATGGATATTATTAGGTGAAGTCTTCCCTAGACAAGCGTCACTGCCCTGTTTTCCAAAGGGAAGAGTCCAAGAAATAACTTAGCTCTCCATGCTACTTCCCCTTGATGTTCCTCTTATTGTCTGAACTGGAAGTAGAGCCTACTTTAATTTTTTGTGGAGGTTAGACTATTGCGCTTTGCTATCTGTTGCTAAAAGAAATTTAGTTTAAATATATTCTCTGGCTTCGTATTAAGCACAACTCTGGTTCTCACTTCTGTTAGTACTAGAGGAGGTTGCAATGGGAAATGATCACAAATTGTGGAGYAGGAGACTGGATATGGTGGGGGTGTGGGGAGTTATTAGGATAGTTGTGTAGCACAGGAGCAGATTGCCTAGTAGGGCTGTAGAAACTCCAGTCTTGGAGGTTTCCAAGACTTGTCTAGACAAAGGCGTGACCGACGGATTGCGTGTTGATGGTGGCCCTGTACTGAGTGGGAGGCTGGGTAGCTGGCGTCCAGAGGTCCYGTTCAAACAACATTTCTATAGCTATGCTGTAATTTGCTGTTAAAGTGAAGTCTTTACCAACACTTCCTTCTGCTTATAAATGTTTTGTTAAGTTATCTTTTATTTCTTCCAGTGTAAGTTATGGTAAAGCAAACTTAAGTTTAAATGTAGCTTCAAATTTTTTTAGAAGACACTTTATTTAAGGAGACCTGTGCGTCTTGTGTTTTCTGTAAAGTATCTAATGTTAAACACGTCTTTAATTGCTGACATAACTGTACTTAGAAAGCTGATGTAAGCCTTTGTATTTCTAGGAGCCAAGGCCAGATCTGCTTCACTGAACCAGTGCTTACCAAAATCATCTGGGCCATTGCACTCGGCAAGGAAAGTCAGTGAGGCTAGAAGCAATCAGCTGTTGGGTAAAGTCAATTTTTTTTTAAACATTCTTCAGTCCCTTCCCTCTGTTTTGGGAAAGAGTAGCTGTGCTTCATGACTTTGAAGTAGTGTTGATGGTCAGTCTTTTCATTTCACTTGTAGTTCTTGGTATTGGAGACTGACTCTGCAGAARCATTTATTACGTATTTGTTTTATGCAGGAGGAAAAATAAGAGCTTTATATGCCCACTGTGCTTGAAGCGTACGTCCTATGAGTACTCAAAACACGGGATAGTGTCCCTTAAGTGATGTTCTGCTACCTACTTTTAAGATCAAATGCTTACAAGATGCAACCTATACTTGCTTTCTTGAAGTTCCTGTGTTTAAGCAAGATTCTTGTGCAAATTTACTACTAAACTTTGACTGTTTAGGATAATATGGAATTGACTTTCTATTTCTGCCTCAGATGCTGCTTTTTTTGTTGTTGTTGTTGTTTTGTTTAATTGTCATTTAGAATTGGTAGCTTTTACCAGAATCAAAATAATATATCTGAATCTTCAGGCAAGTCCTAAAACACAAAATTTTCTCTTTGGGAGCAAAATTTCATTTGTTTGACTGAGGTGAGGGGAAAAAGTGTAGTAATTCTGCAATGCAGATTGTGACCTTACAGCAGGTATTTCAATATGAAACAGGCTGTTTGTAAAGAAAAGCGAAATCCAAAAGGTGGTGTAAATGGACCTTCTATAAACTTTTGCACCTAACTTTTTCAYTTATACCTAGCAGTCCCAAAGAGTGCTTTCATTTAATTCATATTCTTGTAAATAATAAAGTTTTAATGTCAATTTACTTGTGGCTCTGAAACAATCAGTAAGGATAAATGAAGCTTCTCGATGTTTTCATTTATATTTAACTTGATTGGTAGCACATTTGAGTGTGCTGTTATTTTTATCTGTAAAAAGGATATCTAAGTAACTGGAGTAACTTGGAAAAAAGTAGCAATGATGTCACTACAGATAATTCTGTTTCTTAATGTTTGTGGTCCTATATGAACTGGATAAAATAAAACAGTGCTTCCTGACTTTTGTGAAAATGGTATTATAGTGCAAGAAATTGTTTGGCTTAATAAGAATTCACTGTCCATTTTCCAAATAATTTAGCCACATGTTGTCAAGTGTTACTGTCAAACATACTGTCAGCCATCACACACAAAAAGTTCAGATTGTGTAGCTGATGAGATAGTGATGTGAAAAGATGCTGAAGAGACTCCCCCCACCCACCCACCTCACTGCCCCCAATACTGACTTGCATATTAATAGAGGTAGATTGCTTGAAGTGTTACTGCTTTTTGTTTTCTTTTCTGAAAATCATAGGTACTCCTGGGAGAAATGGACCCCAAAGCCTATCTTCTTTTGGTTCTGGTGAGTTTTTTGGATGTATTTTTAAATATGCCTGTAGTGCAACTTAAAGTGGTTATATACATAATATATTGATTTCTTTCTTGGAAGAATAGYTTTGCAACAAGTAATGCCATAAACTATCACTGATCTGAATTTCCATGGATATAGAGAATAAGTTTTGTGGTGGGTGTCTTTTTTTTTTTCTCTCTTCCTTTCTCTCCTTCTGCTTACTATCTTTTGTCTACTCAGCTYCTAGAATAGGTATCTGTCACTGGTGATTTCCACTGAAGCATAAGGAAGTTTTAACAGTAACAAAGAAACATATGGCAGCAAAACTTGGATGTGGTTTTTGCTGTTTAACCACACTGAAATGATCATTGAAACTCATGTTGTGGTTTAAAAAATAGAATAATTGTGCAGAATAGCTTTTTTTTTTTTTTTTTTTGTGGTAGATACCCTTGTGATTTTTGGTGGCAGCAGTTTGTGTATCACTGTAGATTACACTTGAAAAGTTGCAATTATCTAAATATGTTGATGTCTGCTTGTATGGCAGGGGAGAAATGACAGTTGATAAAGTGGCAGATGGCACCCCAAGATCTGGCAGCGTTTTAAGGACTTCATACTGGTTTTGTTTTGTGTTTCTTCAGGTCAGGATGCTTGGTGCTAGTTTCTCTGTGCCAAGAGATAGTGTTCAGACGAGGTTTCTAGTTAAATGAGTTTACCAACTTTCTTGAAAAGATTCGGAGTCTAATTGATTTCCTCAGTATCAGGGTGTACTTGCTGAACTAAAAGCTGCTTGTAATTAAAAGCACTTTTTGAAAGATGCTGAGGATCATTGCAAAGCCCAGTGTCCCGTAAGTGTATAGCAGATGTCTTTCCTGAAGAGRTGCTCCAGCCAACCAGATGGTATGAATTTGATTCTGGAACGACTGGATAAAACAGTTMTGACCTACAATTCTGATATTGTGGCAGTATATTTTTAATTTCCTGTAGTTGCAAAATGAGTCTAATGCTTTACTCTATTGGATGTCAAGTGTCTGCATATCAATCAAGTACTTGAGACCTCTGTTAGCAGTCAGGATTTGTGTCGAGTAGCCAGTATAAAGCTTTGTGTAAGTGCTTATCATGTTTGTTACTCTTACTGGTGCTTAGTTGGAAGAATGTTAATTCAGGTATAACCCTGAGTCTGAGTTTCATGAGCTCGTATGTGTAGTTTTTGTATATGAAAATGTGTAGAGAGTAATGCTGCCGACAAATTAACTGTCTTGATTAGTTGGTTTGAAGAGACTAACAGTAAGCAACAAAGTGTATATCTGGACTAGGAATTAAATTCCTCTTCCACTTCTTCACGATGATCTTAAAATACAAYTTTTTTCAAAATCTGTTATGGCATTTTCACTTTATTTTCAACAGAGAAGTGCAATTAGTGTCTTTCTYCCCTTTCCTTTTCTTTTTTTCTTTTGTCTAGTTTAGTAGTTTTCTTATGATTCATTTTTTCCAAACTAATAAAGAATGTGGCTATGTAGCTTTGAGGTGTTGTATTTGATACTATAAAAATAGTTATAACTGCAAATTGGCCATAATACTTAGTGTKACTTTAGTAAATGCTTTTTAACACATTATTTTTGCCAGTTGAATAGCTACATTTAAGTGTTTACTTCAGCGGTGTTTCCTGRGTTGAGAATCAGTTCCCAAAATTGGGTGATAGGTTAGACTCTCAATTTTGTAGCTTGTGCAGAGTATTAGTATGTTGTCCAATATGTAGCATGCAAAACTTTTCTTTTTTGGGGGTTAAACTCTTCCTCATCTTTGCAGTTGAGGATAGTTTTTACAACAGATTAAAAATACCGTGTAGCTGTTTGGATGTTCTGCAGTACAAGGTCTTAYATTTTAAGAAAAGACAAAGGATCTTAGAAATGAATTGAAATAATGCCAGCTAGTACCATGTGAAAGGAGGCACATTTTTTTTTTCTAGTAGCCTTATTTTTATAGTGAAGCTTTTGTTCTAATGATTTTAGCTAACTAAAGCTTTTGTTCTTACATTACAGTGCCATTGTTGACTATAATTTAAACTCATTCAATGAAGAGGTCCAAACCTCACTTGCCTGTCTGGCTCATGTGTTCTGTTGGAGAGTCAGGACTATAATTTCTTGCAACAGAGTTTTTATAAAAARTTGATTACCATATTTATGCATTAGTTAAATGTCTAGCTCAGTTATTAATGTTGCATTTAGCATTTCTTCATGAATGAAAAAAATTAGGCATTTCTTTGATTTTTGTTTTCTGACTGCTTGCGCTTTTATCCATTTTGTAGTCRTTTACAGCAACAATGTAAAGCCAGAATCTGGTTAGACATAAAGCAAGATGCAATGCTCTGTGCAGAGTTGAAGAGACTGTATTTCTGAGCTTTTCAGGCCTTGTTCGTGAAGGCTCCTTTTGTCTGAAACCTTTTGTTTTCATGGATGTTGGAAACAAATGGATGTTCCAGGAGACCAGATCGTTTCCACAACTTGTGTTACTTATTGCTACAGCTGTGACTTTATTGCTAAGGCAAAATTTATTCACTGGGAAAAATACATTTTGTTGCATGCATGATTAATTTGCTAACTTCAAATGAGAATATATTTGTACGCTCAGTGTTTTAATGTAAATGCTACCTCCTGTGAGATGTAATTTTGAACTAGATGCAAAATTACCTCTAAGAATGCATAAAGTTAGTGCATTCTTTCTGTTTTTTTCCAACTTCCCTGGTAGAATTGGGTGACCAAGTTTTATTACTTCTGCGGTTGCCATACACAGTGAATATTTAGATCTCCAGTCCTTTATTGCATGAAGGTTAAAGGTAAGTTACGGAACAGTGGCACCTGATATTAGATAAGCTGAGCAAAAGGAAATACCCTTTTTGGTCCTTCCRAAGGTGAAGCTCTCATTGTAGGAATAAAGCAAGCAATTATTGGAGAGCTTATGGCATGCAGAGACTCTGAAACAGACATGAGGTTTATTATGAATAAGTTACTCATGCTCTTAGCACAACACTATTGGATGTACCCATAAGGTRTTACCAAGTAAGAACAATACCTCTTTGTACAGTCGTGGAACATGCATATTAGTATCTGTTCTGGCTTTAGTTCCTGAAGAAGGCTAAAGAAGCTATGAAAACTGAAGAAAGGGAGAACATACTTCATCATGAAAGATAAAATTCAGTTCTCTTAGCCTTTTAAAGAAGAGGTTTAAAGGTTCCTTGTTGTAGTTTAGTCATCTGTGAGGAATATAATATTGGAGGACCGAATAACTTCAGTCAGGTGAATTGCTGCAAAAGTGAGTAGTAGTGCTGATCAAGCTCAGATGAAAAATAAGGTACAATTGCAGCAGTCCATGCATTTTTCTCTTGGAGTACATTATTCCAGGTGGGTTCTGACTTCTCAATGAAATTCTTACATTGGGATAGGATTCTTTGTTTCCTAACACAATACTCTGATTTATGGAGGCATGCTGTAAGGCTTAGTTAGCCATACAGAAGGGTATGATAGGAGGGTGTACTGTCAGCTTGTGGAGGAATTAGAGTTAGCATATGTTGATTCTTCTTATCTTGTGAATTCCTCAGTTTTTAAAGGGTAGATTCTATGRTTGCCCACACAAAATATTTTCACCTTTAATGCCTGGAAAAACAGGAGATTAATCTAGATAACTGTCTTTGATTCTTTAACAACAACAAAAATGCTTTCATGTTCTAAAATCTGTCATGAAAACATTTCTACATGAAAGTGTGCCAGCTTTCTTTAAATACTGTGAAGGTTGTCTTTCTGAATGCTGGTGAATATTGCTATGAGTGTCAGGTAGTTAATTGATAAAAGCATTTGTTGAAGACCCAATAGCTAGTCTTCAGCACTACATGGCAAGTTATGCTACTGATGAGTTATCTAGTCAAGTAGCTTATTAGCTTTATTTCTGCTTTCATAGACTAAAGCTGTTAATATGTTTGCAGATGGTAGAGGAAACTATGCAAGCAGTGTACTTGTTATGTGAAGATTTAAAAAGAACTTGATGTATATGTGAGTACAAGTATGGTCATAGAGCAGGTAGAATTGGGGAACTTGTCTGAGTTAAAAATAAGACAGGAAGAGTTGTGCTTTTAGTGGCAATTCTAGCATAAACTGGTCATGAAACTGTGGTGCTAACAAAACATGTAGAAAGCAGAGCAAACTGCTTACGTCTCAGCACTTTGGGTGCTCCTCTTTGGCCTTATCTTAGAATTTACTTTTAATGAACTTTTTTCTGCTCTATAACATAAGCTTTATATCAAGATTGTATCTGGAACATAAAGATAGGCAGATATTTYCCCCCCTCGCCCCCTGTGAGTACTCAACTTTGCAGGTGCAAGTTTACTGAAAGCAAAATTAATTTTCAGTGCAGAAGAATTTCCTTTCACACAAGAAATCCCAAAGATATTAAACTGCTTTAAAAAGCTTTGATGAAGAATATTTGTTGTCAAGCTCTGCAGGACAATTTCTAACAAACTATATTTCAATGCTCTCTAAATGGCAATTTAAAATTTGAGATTTSTGTGGTAGATTTTTTTTAATGAAGTGAAACTTCTCTTGCTGAAACAATTCTACTTTTCTTTTGGTATTTCCTAACATCCTACTCTAGGGTATGAGAAATACTGCCTTAATAATTCAGGAAACTGCTGTGCGAATATCTTGCGCATTTTCAAGTTGTTCAGTGTTCTACACTGGGAACCTTCTGCAGTGAGGTTAAAATCAGGAGGGAGATCCTGCTTTCTGACAGCTAATGGTTTGTCTAGCACTTGAGCACTCAGGTTATAGAAAAACAGTGTTTAAGTGCCTGTTGAAATTAGGCAGAGTAAGGAGGATTTAGGTCCAGATCTTCCATATTCCAAAAGTGGTGCCTTTGAGTAGTTTAGGCAGGAATTTCATTACAGATTTGTTGAAATGGAATTCCCAGTGTCTCATGTTATGAAGATTTTCAGCTTTTGTAAGTAGGTTGGAGTTGTTTTATTTCTCTTTCTTTCCCACTCTCTCCCAAAGAGCCTGGAAATTTTGTGGAAAATCTTGGAAAGCTTTGTAAACTCTATGGGGTGAAACATTAACTCCAGTGTTAGTTTACTAAACATAGTGAAGATCTTATAGATTGGAAAGTCTAGCAGCCAAGGAATATAACTTTCTATTTGTATTTCTTGAAAATGAACAGAAAGATCAAGCTTAAACCTCTTTTTACAGATGCTAGTACTGTGCATTGGACTGTTTTGTTCCCTTTCTAGCTGCAATAAAGAGCCAGCTGTAGTATTTTTTAGATGTTTTTCAGCCCTGCGAACAGTGAGGACTATCTGAATGACAGCATTGTAAGGATTAGCTGGGGCTGATACGTTTATTAGTATTGTCTGAACTACTTTTTAGATATCTAAAATCTCTCATTATTTTTTCCAGTAATTAGGAAGACTATTTCCCACTTATTAAAGCAACTTTAGAGCTTTGGTTGACCATCAGAGTGACAAACCAATAGCAAACTATCTCATGTGGTTGAGCCTTAGAAGGCTTTCAGGCTAATCAAGAATGTTCTTAAAAATAGACAGCTAAACTGCTTAGGTGGTAAGTGGTATAGCTATTACATGTAAGCTCACTATTAAAAAAAAAAAAACACAACCAAAAAACTTGTCTTCYGTCTGTAATCTTAAAAAATAAATACAAACATAAAACAGAATTAATCCAAATCTGTGCRAGTATGCTGTTTGTAGAATAGCTTACTCCTATTACATGTGTTCATTGGGGGGATATAGTGGGAGATGCACTGATTTTTATTTTGAAGAATTAGGAATATCTATCAGCCTGGAATAACCTTTGAAATATGTTACTTGTTTGATTAGATTTTTGCAGCATTATGAAAAGTACGTAGTATGACAGTCAATTTAAAGATTTAATTCCTTGAATGAACACTAACGTGCTTCAGAAGTCCAAGTAAAATGGCTACTACTGGTGCTTAGAAAATKTTCCTCTAAAAACTAACGTCACCACTAGGTTGCACTTGTGCTGCTTTTTCTTATATGCAGTGTTTTCCTAAGGTGATACATTTGCCAGAACATAATCTGGGATGCAAAAATCAAGACACATGAACTCAGTTTTCACGTATTCCAGAACGGTGTCTTTAAAGGTCAAGTGGCTGCATCAGTGAATTTGCATTTCCCTAGTGTTCTTTCCAAACTTAATCTTCTGAAAATAAATACTTTGGGAAGGTTGTATTTTGTTCCTTGCTGAAAATCAACACTCTTCACCACTTTTTTAATCATTTTCTGAAACCTGAAGACTTGCTRTGAAGTAGGGTAACTCGTGGACCAGCTCTATTCAAGTGGTAATATTTTGCTGGGAAATTTCCTGAACTGGTGCACTGGAGGTGGTGGGATCTCTTTACAACCCCCACTACCAAGGATTTGAAGTGGGTCCTATTGATTTTTTTATTATTATTATTTTCCCTACAGTGGCAGAGCTTGTTCCATAAGACCTTTTGTAACCTAACGCAAGTAATTTTCACGCTACCAAGTCTGTTTCTTCAGTAAGCACTTTTTAAAAACAAAGACCTATTTGGGAGATTTTAAGTTAGAGATTTCAAACATGTTTGCTATTATTTGACTCCAGGCTTTTGTAAGAAACTTGTTCCCTAGCCGTTTTCCAAACTGCTGATGACGCAAAGGTATGCAGGCTTCCTGCGGAGGGCATGTTTGCAGTTCACTTCTGTGGTATCCGTTTTGATGTTGGGAAGGAATGCTTGTAGTTCGCTTCCGTGGTGTTTCTTTGATGCTTCACAGTAATAACCTATGCAACAGAAGAACACAGTGCTGCAGTTATTTCTCTTGTTTGAATATTGAATAAATGAGCAGAGGGAGCAGCTGAAATGGTGGTGCGCAAAATGTAACACCTGAGTCCAACTGATGCTTTAAGAAAACCTCCTAGCTTTGGGAATTTGAGGGTTTTCTAGCCTGGAAGTCTGTCACAGTGGCTTTAAATTATAGACAGTGTTGTAAGGATTAGCTGGACCTGGCATGTTTGTTACTATTGTCTGAACAATTGAGAAAAATAAAATAGTGAGAGTTCAGATATTTAAAAACTAGCTAAGAGGAGGAGGAGCTTCCCACTTTTGTTAAGTGACTTTAGAGCTTTGGCTGACCATCAGGGTAACATACCAACAGCAAACTGTTTTCCTCTTATTCTTCACAGTTAATTGCTGTGTGCTATGCTGAATTATATTGCCTCCTTGAAAATGTCATCCTAGAGCTATGCTTTCTGTAGTATCTGTGTCTTTTCTCTCTCTAGTTAAACATAGATATGAATCTCATCTGATTTTTCCAAGTCTTTTCTCTTTTTTTTCTTTTTCCTCCTGTCCTCTCTGACTCTGAAGTGCATTAGTTTATGTACAGTGTTTTATGTGACTGCAGTAAACTGAGTAATTAGATGACACTGTAGCATAGTATAATTCTTTGGGACTTTTAACTTCAAGGTGTTATCCCAGAGGCAGGGGGGTATTTTTCCTTTTTTTTTTTTCTTCTTTCTTTTTTCTTTCCCCCCCACCTTATACCTCTGGCTAGATCACTGAAGCCTAATATTTTAAGGCATGTTGTGCTAATATTAGTGACAAAACTGCATTGTGTCTAGTAACAATTTTTATTCTAAGCACTGTAGGATTGTTATTGTGAACAACTTCTCCAAAATGACATTTTTGTTAGAGATGTCCTATACATGGAATATAACTGGCTTCTCTCTTAAGTCGGAAGTTAAAAGCAATGATTCCTGTGGGATTTTGTTGCTATTCTCAATTCTGAAAAAGATTGCAAAGAACATAAATGTCAGCACTGGACATAAAAGAGACACTGATCAGCTTGACTTCTGAAGCTGTTTGCCTGGAAATTCACTGCGTTATCGCTTTGAAAAGCTGCTGACCTTACGATGGCTAAAAGCCTCTCTGTACTAGAAGAAATCTAAATTATTTAGAACCTTAGTTCATGCTTGAAGGCAGGGAAGAAGTTCTCACTTTAAGCCCTAATACTCACTTAAAGAATAAGAAAGTTCTGAAACAGCAAGCAGCTCTCAGCATGCCGGCGTATATTGCTGCCTGCAGAAAGATTAGCTTTTCAAAGTGGAATGCTGCCTGGAGCAAGACAGTAACAGGAAAAGGGGAAGGAGGTGATAATTTTCCGGAAATAAAAACTAGGGCACAAATGACTCTTGCTGCTAGTAGGATCCTGCTTCTCACTTCTCTTTTTGCATAAGCAATCACCTTTCAGTTCTTCCTTCATGAAAACATTCCAGTAAAACCCATCTGCTCAGCTCTGACCATGCTGTCTTATTACACRAAGCCAGTTGTTTTCTGCTTGGCATTTTCAGATCTGTAGATCTAGTTTATGATTTGGACTTGCTTGCTATGGCACTTGTCCTGCTCTGGTGGCTCTTGGTGATTGTTGTATGTGGAAAGAGGAACAGAGGCAGCAGGAACACATGCAAATAACTGTGGACTTGGCCTTAGGAGGCTGAATTGAAGAACCTACAGATGCTGATGTCCTTTGCTCCATCCTTGTCATATTGCTAGTGTTACCAGGGAGTGGCAGATGCACTAAATGTGTTGGGATTAAAATAGGTCTAAACCCACTATCAATCTGACAGTGTCATCAGGTATTAATGCATTTAGCAGCACAAACTGACTTGTGTGATTGTTATGGGGAAGAGCCTCTCTGTCTGTGTTGATCACCTCTTTCCCCTTTGGAGTTGGGGGAGAAGAGGACAATATGGTGCTGGTAAGGAAAAGCTATCTATCCTTTTCTCCTATACATGATGTATATCATTTCTTATTTTATTTTGCTCTTTTCTGATCCTCTTTTCCATCTCCTTTATCTGATGTCAAGATGCAAATAGACCTCTCTGTGATCCTCATTACGCATCAAGTGTAGAGCATGCATGCATGTTCTTGTCGTGCTTAGTTTGGATCTCATGGAACACATTCCTAATTTTGTACCCTGTCAGAAGTAGGTACTAAATGGTCTTAACAGTACAGGTATGGAGTAGGGGGCAATGTTTTCCTCAGCACAAGAAACAACAACATTAGATGCACAGACACCACTGTGGTGTAACACAGCTCTGGAAATACTAGATTGGAGGAACCTTTCTGTGAGTTTAATCTCCCATAAGGAATATTCATATAGAGATGGTCAGTCTTTCCACTGACTGCTTGTCTGAGCTCTCTGAATGTTGGATGCTAGATGGGACCGACATGCTTCTGTTGCTTTTCACTAATGCTGGCAGATCCAACTTCTGTATAAAGCAGACTTATTCCAGATTTGCAAGATTTAGCAGGATTCCCACCTCAAAGGCCCCAAAAATGTATTTTCAAGTATTTTCTGCCTAGTTAGAAGATTTAAAGGAAAAAAAAACAAAAAAGATATCCTATGGTATAGCTGTTTCTTCATGGTCTATCTGAACTCAAACTAGGGATCGGGAAGAGGGACAGTGAAAGAGGAGTTTTGTGGGATATGTTGCTTGCTCCATTAGACTTCACAGAGCAGTCCTCTCCTTGGGAAGCGGATAAAATGGGCTGCAGAGAGCTCGAGGAAAATGGGAGGTGTGGGTTCTCTGTGAGCAAGAGAAGCTGATATGGGCTGCAGTTTGAGGAACATTTGGAGACTGACTGTAGGCTCAGTCAAAGTCTAAGGATGCCTTTATTCTGGGAAGAGCTGACATTATTGTCAAAATGATCTGATTAGTGATCTAATATTTGAAGAGATGGATAATGATCTATGCTGAAAGTGTGAGACTACTGTGATGTCTTTTAACAAGCCTTCTGGCTTATTGCTGAGAACTATTCCTAAGCATAAAGTCCATAATCTTCCAACACAAAAAAAGGAAGTGCTTCCTTTGATTATTGTGCTGGATTAGGGAGGGATCTGGAAATGCAGGTAGGCAAGCAGGTGTTGTTAATGCCAACATTCCTCAAACTAGAAAGATTGCATGATGACAACATAGGAACTGCATGCATGGAAGCCCCGCTGTGTGCAGAGGTTGCCCTGGGAACCGAACAAAAAAGCTAGTTAATTTACTGCCTTTTGTACTTATTCTGAATGATTTTGAGAAGAGGAGGACCAAAGACTAAAGAGGAGTTAAAGTACTTCAAAGTTGGTGGTACATCACTGTGCTGGGAAATATATTTTGGCCCACCATCACAAGGCATTCAGTGATATTCTTTGGCAGTTTGCTACAGAGGTCTGATTTTCTTGATGCAGGGCTGCAGGTCTTTTGCAGTGCTTACAAGTAGCTGCTTTGTTTTCGTTGCACCAGTTTGTGAGACGTTAGAGATGAGAATGAAGCAAAAACTAAAAAAGCTATTTTTAGTTCTAGTTGATGCAGTATATAAACACTAGAGAATTGAAAATTCTATGCTTCTTGAGCAAGTAAGGCATGCTATTAAAATACAGATATATGGTAAGAGAGGAGGATGGGTAAGGTACCATAGGGATGCAACCTGTCAGTCTGATTGTACTTGCTTTGGTTATACTTGCTTCAGAGCAAGTTAATTTAATGGATTCTGGAACTCAAAAAACTGTCAGAGGGATAGATGCTGGAAAAGATTACCCATGATTTGATGAAGAAGTAGAAGCAAGGGACTGTGATAGGGGAACTAACTAATTTTATTGCCTTTAAAGGGGTACAAAGGCTGTGGAAGCTCTTCAGTTGAATCTGCAGGCAACCTGAGTAAGAAAATACGAGCTGTTACTGTCTTGTGTCCCAGAATGGCTATTCTTGGGCAGTACTTGTCATCCCTAGGCTTACRACTGGTCACCAAAGCAGCTACTGATTCTGGACAAAGTAGTGAACTGTGCTTTACACAGAARAATGGTCAGTGCAAGTCTGTAGTGCTTAGCAGCATATATTTCTAATTCGTGGTCATAGGCAAAAATGTAGTGTTTTGATATCTCTGTAATGGACAGTGATTGCTTTAAGACTGTTTCTCTGTTCTCTAGTTTTTTTTTGTTTGTTTGTTTGTTTGTTTTAATCTTTTTGCTGGTGGCAGCTGGGAGGGACGAATGTGTTTGTAAAAACCTTTGCATATATCTAATAGCGAAAAACATTCCCCCCCCCCCCGAGGGCTAATTGAATAAGGAGAGAGCATCTATTTTGAAGGAACTTCTGTAGCACTGCTTGTTTGCCGTAGTGTTTGGGTACATCCAGAATCCAGCTGGCAAGAGTTTTGTTTTAATGTGAAATGGATGCCTGCTTCCTTGTTCCTATGCTGATAAACTGAAGCATCTGCAATGTTGAACTGCCAAACTAAATAGTACTTTTGTTAAGCAGTCCTCAAGTACTGAACTGTTTTACAGAATAGAATTATTTGTGGATTTAAGACTGTAAATGTTGACATAATATTTAAAGCTGAAAAATTCTAGTAGAAAATGTTAGCTGATAATTCTGTTTGGATAAACTCAAGTCAGTCAAAAGAAACTGCAAAAAATGCCCCCTSAAATAATCTACAGTGACACTGAGAGGAGAGGAGAGCTGGAGTATGCCTTCAGGAATATTAAAGTAATCCTCTCCCTAACAGTCTCCAAAGAATAATTATATGATCTGTGACATTACTGGATGATATATTCAGCTGGGGAGACCACCCACTTCCTCCTCCTCCCTTTTCTCCTCTTCTAGCTCCCAGCCCCACTGAGTCCCATAGCAGCTCAAGCATGAACACTCTGATGTAATTCAGAGGCTGTTGGTTTTCTGAATCGCTAAGTCGGTTTTATTTTGAGGACAAGCTTTGTTTCTACAACATCTGGTGGAAGAAGCTGCCAGCAGCATCTACACTGTGCATATCTGCTTTTTCTGATTCTGTTTGTGCACATGGAATAAGGGCAAAGGAATGGAGATCTGATTGGTTTTTTGTTTTTTATTCTATTTTACTTTTTTAAGCAAGAATTGCTTGAATTCCAGGGATACGTTAAAAGCATAGCATGTAACAGTATATGGAGACTGTTTCTTGCTTGCTTATTTTCCAATTGCACTGAAGACATGTTATGGTCCCCGAAATTTTCCTTATCCAACATGCGTGTACGACTGACCGCAAAGGGGTTGCTCCGAAACATTCGACTACCTTCTGGTTACAAGAAAAGCACTGTTATATTTCATACAGGTTTGTATTTTTAATATGGTGATTAGCATATGCATGGGGGACATCTTGTTTACTTCAACAGCAGCTTATTTATAGTAAATAAAATGATTTTGGGTATGAAAGTTCTTGAATTTCATGTAGAAGTGTGACTTTTGAGCAAGATAGCTGTATATTCTGTGCAACTGGAAAGCTTGAGCTTAAATTCTGTGTGTGTGCACATACCCAAACTGAACTGTTAATTTGGAAGATGGGTGTTCTGTTTATGAAATTCAAATTGAAATTTACTCTTTCCTCCCACAGATCCAAAAATAGAATCAGGAAGTCGGTGCCATTAAATAWTTATCTGATCATTAAAATGATTATCTGCTGAAAGCTCCTCCTGTGAGGGAGGAATGAATGCAGGCTGTCACACAATGTTTTTCTGCTTGTGGCTGTAAGAAATATTTAAATGTTTACAAGTAGATGTCTGTAGTCATATAAATGTTAAACATGTCTTATCTGTAAGTAGAACAAGCAAACTTTTTTGCTCATTTGTGTTGATACAAACCTAAAAAGGTACAAATTTTTCATTCAGATGCTTTAGAGATATTCAGAAGAATGTACATTAAAAAAAAAATTTAAAGCTGCACATGACCTGATTTTGATTTTAAGTGACAGGTAAAACAAGTAAAGCAAAAATTTGGAGTGGGAAATAATTGTTCCTCGGGCATGTTGCAGGAAATACATGTATGTACATATATACATACATATGTACATACATGTGTGTATTTTTTTGCTAGGATACATGACATCCAGAGAAAACTATGGCAATCTGCATATTGCATAAAAACCTTATTTTCTCTACCACACTGCTGCTTTACATTTTGCTTAAGGAGGAGCAAGCAGCTGCATTAACTAGTTTTGCAAAAGCTCTTCCTCTCAGGCATTTCCTTATTCTCTTGAATACCACCCTTTTTTTGCAGATATATTTGGAGATCAGTTCTACCAATTGGCTTTCCTTTCTATCCTGGCATTTCATATAGCAGCTTCAAATGTTTTCCTTGTTGTTACCTTTCTCCAGCAAAGTAAAGTCAGTTTGAGTTTCTCCAGGTGATAAAATCAATTATGAACATAATGTAGGCTGACTATCCAAATAAAATCTTGGCTGCTGGTTCCAATTTGCTTGTATGTCTTTTAAGCTAGGTTCAAAACACTCTTGATGCTGAAAATTCCTATATGAGATGCTCTTTCTGCATATACCTAAATCCTTGATATTCCTAACAACATGAAATTTTCACATATTTCAGGAAGAATATCATAAAGGAGCAAGGGGGGAAAAATGTTCAGTCCTCCATGTGCTCACTAGCTGCTACCAAAATTTATATCAATTAAAAAAAATAAAAATATGTTCAATTACATGTACAAAGGTAACTTTACAATGATGAGAATCCACTTGTGTGTTGCTTTCATTTAGTGGATATAAAAAATAAAACCRGTTTGTTGGATCCCTCTGTTAAATACAGTATGTAAAATAGCCATGTGTTTCAGTTAGGCAGCCCTCCCTGTGTAAGTGCTGAATAGACCTTCTGTGTGTGTGCGTGCGCACGCGTGTGTGTGTGTGTGTTCTCTGATGTGTGTTATATTCAACTAATGGAATAGCACTAAAAGTACATAAATTCTTTGCCTGGTATGCCCCTTCTGCTTTGTTGTCCTCATGTCTTGCAGGAAGTCAGCAGGTTAAGCAAAAAGCTGACCAGTGTTTGGTTAGTGCTGAATATACCAAAAAAGTAGGGCATCTGGAAAACCAGGTCACATGCTGTAGGGGAGAAAGCAAGTATGTATAGATAAGCTGTGTTTCTCAAAACAGTGCACTGAAACTTGTTTGTGGTTATTTTGGGTTCATAAAGCTCTACAACAGTAGATCAGGCAATGACAATGTATACTGCAGAACACATAGGGTTGGAGGGTTTTCTTGTTTGTTTGTTTGTTTGTTTGTTTGTTTTTTAAGTACCATGAGGAAGCCTTTTTGTTTTTGCAGGATCTATATGAATGTCTTAATGTAGTTTATTAAAATGACATGTGGCTTCCTTTCTAGGTCACCTAAGCAATGAGAAATAGAATGTACGAGGAGCTATATCAACCAATAAATGAGGAAATAATTGGAAAAAGGAATTTCAGGGTTCAAGCAGGAATACATGATACTGTGTATGAGAGAGTTATGAAAGCATCATTCAATTCTGTTTTTGATGTGCATTGCGTTTTGATAAGTGTTTTCATGGATTTCATTCGTGGCTACCTTCTGTAACAACACAGAGCACCTTCCATGATTGTAGAGCATCCTTGAGATATTTATGTCAGTTATTCACATGTAGAGTTTTAACRTAGTTTAGCAGAGGAGCATAGGTCAAGATTTATCTGTTATGTCTTGGTTGACAGTTTGTGGTACAGTGTCTTTGTGAAGCTAGGATGCAAACAGTCTTGAGAGGAGGAGGATGGAACTTGCTCTTAGGTTTTCATCTTGGTTTGAGGATTTTCTGCAACAAGCTTGCCTTGGTTCTTCACAATGTATATGATGGCTGGGCAGACAGTTGTTTGCACTGACACTGAATTATTCTAGGTTTATCACCACAGTCTTGGGCTGAAGTGCGTTTGCATAGCTTACGTCTTACCTTGTCCATGTGGAGGTGTTAAGGTAACTGTAATACTTGAAGTACCGTCAAGTATCTTGCTGTAAGCATACAGCATGTGTAAGGGGAAAACAAATGCAATAAGAGTTTTGCAGGAATGAGAATTAAACCTGAAGAAACTTGTTGTAAAATTTAAAGTGTATTTTAAGGTCATTCAGTGTATTGCCTTGTGTCTAACCTTCATAGCTCTGAGCTCTTCTTCTCAAGGCGGTCATATCCAGAAGTGTCTTCTCCTTTTAAATGCAGGCAGACATCCAGAATCATCATTTTTCTCAGCTGCTGGGAGTATGGTACACCTGTATTGTTAAGTGTGAATAGTGAGCATCTTCAGGAAAACAATCACTGAAATACTTCAAAAAATACTGTATTTACCCATCCTCTGATTTACTGCAAATGAGTTTTACTAGTTACTACGACAAAAATTTTGACACTTCACAACTGCATAAACATGATAGGTATGAGTTAAATACGAACCAGTACCTTTCAGTGATGAAATTTAAAATGTATTTCCTTTATTAAGCTGTTAAGTAAAGGTTTTTACCAAAAGAGTGACTAAAGTGCTTTTATGCTCTTCATGCATCAATGGTGTGACAGAGTAGATCATCATCTCTGGATTATTCTATCTAAATTACAGGAGAAAGACATTCTTATATGAATGTTTCAAAATATTCCTTTTGTGTTGCTTACGTTTTCTCTTATGTACAGATAAAATTCTGCAGAAGCAGACAGTTTTGAGAACAGATCAAAGCCCTTGTGCCTAGAGTCTTTGAAGGATTGTGTACTGAACTGCACTGTTGCCATGCTGCTGTTTTCCCCTGAGCAAACATACTTAGTATTCTTATCTCTGGTGACTTCCATTGTTTACCAATCCATGAGACTGTCTTATTAACCTGGGAATAAGAGGTGTCTGCTAGATAAACAGTAGTTGATGTTACTAGGGCAATGTCAAAAGAAAAAAAAAATCCTTTCTTTGCCAGCAACAAGTAAATATCGGATATGTTTGAGTAGATGACATCCATTTGTGAAATGACTTCTCCAAGTTTTACTTCAGATCACACTGGGAACTACCCAAAGTTGCTTCCAACTGTAGCAAAGCAGTACTCCTAAGCAAGCTACCAAAATCTTGAGGAATCTGAAATCCTCAGGTATTATGACTTGCTTAACTGTTCATATGCCATGGTTTTTCCTAAGAATAACTGAAGTGTAGATTAATGTCCAACAAGGCGCTTTAATATAGAATCTGCAAAAAGCTACCCAAACCACTCAACCCTTAGTATTCTAAATCTAAAAACCTACCAGAGAGATTTGATACTGGATAGGTATGTTAAATATCTGTATCACCTGCCAAGGAAAAAAATAGCTYAGAAATATAAACTACTCATCTATTCTGAGCAAAAGAAGTTAAATWGTTGGAAACAATTTGTCATGAGTGATTTTGGGTTTACTCATGTTTCAGTTGAAGTTGATGAGACTCAGCTGCTGGTTTAATCTGTTCAGGAATAGGTACTAAATGACTTGCCCTTGTGTACTTGATTTTAATCTTAAYAGATCATAGCCACATCTGTAGGTGATAGCTAGGCCTTTAGGTGATGGCTAGAAGGAGGTTCTGTTTTTTAAGCAGTAGGGCTCTGTTTTGGAGTTGGCAATGCTTATTTTATACAAGTCTAATGCAATTTATGCATTTATGCCAAGTATAACATGAAAATAAGGCTAACCCTTTTCAAACAAAGCCTGGATAGCAGAAAGAAGAGGAATTCCTGTCCTCAGGATTCAAAGAAAGGGTTTGTATGTGATGTTAATACTTACAGTATGCCTATACTTTAATAGAGCATGAACATGTATGTAAACGTGTATGTAAACTGGAAGAAGCAGAACTAGAGTACTGTGAAAAGCAGATACATGGCAATTCTTTGCATTCTGACTTTCCACCGTACTGAGTGATGTTGGGTATTTTATTCCTTCACTTATGCAGGCTRATTATTGGTGAAGGATGCCTGAAGTATTTATCAATATTAAATAAGTAGAATTACTGCTTCAACATCATGTAAGAATAGTTAATTGGATAGTAAAAYAAAAGCCCAGCAAATTATCCATGCTAATATCATTGAATATGCTAAATGTGCATTTATTTCCACTTGATACGTGTAAAAATGGTCCAGTTGTAATTTGTATTGTTTAAGCGGCAGGCAGCTACAGACCTTAATAGCTTTTAAATTATTTTGGGAGATTTCCAGTGTATCAAAGCCAGACTTAGACTTCTAAAAACTGCCTTTGCCAGTTTCGTGGCTTGTGCAGATGAACCTTTTTACCGTTGTAGAAATGGCTCATAGTGCTCAGACACTACTGCCAATTCAATTAGAACTACGGTCATTTCAATTAGAACTTTCCAATAAGCAGCAGCTTTGGGGGGAAATCATATCATGTAATTTCCATGCTAGAATGCAACACTTTGAGTTTTTGCAGGCAGTTGGCTTGTTTTGTGGTGCTATTCTTCGTAGGCACAAAGCCGTGACAGGGGCATGGTGGGGGGAGTGGAAGCCAAAAAGTTTATTTCTTCAATTAAACATAGGTCTCATTGCTGCAAAAACTGACCTTTTTTAAAGTCATGTTTGAGTACTGTGAAACCTGTATTGAATGGTTTGGGACCACACTTCTCACTTGTTGCAGTCCATTGCAAGAGAKAATGTCTGTTTTTAGATCAGTTTTAATTTAGTCTCCTGTAATGAAGGAGTTTGCCTCTCCTGCAAAAACAGTTTCTTGTACTGAGGAGCATCATTTGTAGGAAAGAACTAGATAGATTTAATGTCTTTTAGGAAATTGTCAGTGTTTAAAACAGCTTTTGAATGTTTCACCAAATACCATATCTAAACTAACATATTTAGAAAAAATATTTGCAAACACACCCTACCTTTGTTGGCCCTCCTTCCTCAAGAGCAAAGTATTTTGAAGGCTGCATTACTCAAGCTGGCTGGCTTGCTGCTGAGTTCACCTGTGCCTGTATTTACTCATCTTTGACATATCTGCTGTCTCTGGTTAACTGGAGTTGTGCTGACATCAGCATGACTTAATTGAATTACATCTTCATTTTAAAAACAAGTAATTATTTTTACCATGATAATACAGTGTATTAGTGCTGTAGGGTTCTTTAACGAAGCACTTTATACAAAGTGAATTTTAACATTCAAAGCTGTATTTTCAAAAGGAAATTTAATTTTTAAGTTTTCTTAGGATGCTGGTGAAGACCTCAAATAGACACAAATCCTCTCTCTTCTCTTTTCCACCCTTGAGCAATCAAATTTCTGTGCTTTGAGGAAAACCTTGCCATGTTGTAGTTGTACTTCTGCTCTGCTTTTTCTGGTACAGCCAGACACCATTTAGGCTATACTTATGATATACTTAGTGGARTTGCCAGCACCTTTCTAACAGTCTCTGTAAATTATGCTCTTCAGTGTGAAACTGATGTTTCTCTTCTGTCCTACAGGGTGAATAAAATAGCACTTGATTTTCTGTGCCAGCAGTATAGTTTACATCTTTAAATCTCTTTTTTTTAAAAAAAATCGTATTCAGTTTATATTTGAGTATGTGGACAGTTAGAAATAACCCACCTTAAATAACCTGGCTTATATCTGACAGAGGTGTTTAATTACAGTTACTATTTATGAACCTGCCTTGGTATCTTCTTAACTGATGTCTGATAGTCATAGCAAATGAGCTAATAATCTTGTGTCCTGTTTCAAAGTCTTGGTTAAATTTACTTTTGCTACTTCTAGTCATATGCTACTTAAACATTTATAGTAAGTACAAGTTCTTTCTCAAGATGCTTGTGTAAACATTTTGAATGTGATGTTATGGAAATAGTTTTAGTTAGGGAAGAAACAGAGCAGCTGGGATGGACACTTGTGATGCACATCTTTTAATGAAAACTCAGCCTTTTCTTAAGAGCTTGCAGTACTTTGCAGTACTTGCAGTACTTTGGTAGAAAAGCCTGGGAAATATTGCTAATAATAGTCATTAAAGATACTAGTCTTCCTTCTTTAGTACTGTTCTTCAGTCTCAGATATTTCACTGGCCTTCATTTTTGTCTGCTTGTGAATGTTAATATTAGAAGCATGTAGAYTATTAAAAATTGAAAGTTTATTACAAAAATCTATTTTTGTAATAAAAAACTTCAAATGCTAAATAGCAAAACAAGAATACTGGAAATACTTCTAGCTGGAGAATGAGTGAACTTATTTATAATGCCAGTTAAACTGCTGTACTTGGAATAAAGCAGAAGCCTAAAAATGTTGCATTCTTAGCTATAAGCATATGCCACCTTCAGGTATTACTATACAAACTACAAAAGGTTTAATCTGCTTATTAAACTAATGTGTTTTGCCACTTAAAGTCCTAATATGAAGTGAGTAACATCAACCTATTAAAACTATATTCATGTGCCTCAGGAGGGACCTCTGTTATGAGCTGGGGTCAAAGAAGATGAGATGCATCTGGAATGTACARTGAACGTTTTCCTTCTTGCATTTGTTAGTAGCACAAGTAGATGTGTTTGTAATCAGAGATGTTAATCTCATGTACAGGTTTTAGTCATCTTAGTAAGTTATGGGTCTTCCTCAGTGAACTTTTGATTTAGGTGAACTATCACCTCCCTGAGAAAGTTACTGTTGTCCTTTCCCTTGTCCCGGCCGCTAGCTGCTTAAGCAAAAGGGAAGGTCAGCTGGTTTCACAGTTGGTGTTCGTTAACTTAAGCAGAAGTATATGGAGGCTCAGGAGAGCATTAGATGTGAAGAGTGATACAACAAATGCTTTAAACCTCCTCCACAGGAATTGCTTGGACTTTACGGCAGGCACCACAAATGTTCGCTTTCTTGAGGGGGGCACTAGTGCCTGTCAGGCTAGCAGTGCTCTGTCAGTGTCTGTCCGAGTGATCCTTAATTGCAGAGTTTGCATTCATGAACTTTTCTTCCAAGTGACTTCTAAGCAAAGACTAGTATTTAATTTCCAGGTCCAATCAGCAAGCCTGGAAAGGACTATGTACCTCTTGGATATTGAAAGGACGTACGTCTTGTTGCTAATGCAAGCTCGGGGCACTGCCGTGTTCTCTGTTTTTCAGCTTGGCGAGATAGTTCTGCGCGGGCTGTGCTGCGCTGCGCTCGGGCACGGTTCAGCAGGCCATTCCTGAGGCGGCGGTGCGCAGTGTCCCGGGGCCTCCCCGGGGAGGAACGCGTGCTACGTAGTAACAGGAAAACYGCTTAGCGTAACAGGAAATACGGAAATAGTCCCCTAACTGCAACATGGAGACTGCCAGCAATTGTATAAGTGGAGCTTTTGTATCTTTGGAAAAGAGGACACACCACTGGCCTTGATGCCGGGAGATCTGGCACTTGAGATGCCATGTTTTCTGCCTTGAAGTTTCACTGCAGAATGGAAAACTGAATTCACATGGAGGATTTTAACTAGCAGCAACTGAAGTGTTTCTGTTAACAGGCATTTTTATTCTGTTAGCCAGGAAATTGTATTTTACCCCTCGGGTAGATTTAAAGTACTTTCTAAGGGTTAGCTTTAGACATATGTTGAATTAGGCTGGTATTCCTTAGAACATGCTATGCTGCTGCCTCCTGAAAGATGTTATAACTCTGTGTATACTTTTGGAGGCTTAAATTTTTCTTCATTCTGCAGAGACTTCATTTGTTAACTGTGTGAATATGTGTAGTCAGAAGGATGCTTATGTAAAACGCAGGAGCTTATTGTCAAGTGAAATAGTAATAGTGGAAGTTATTTTTCTTTTGACATATATAAGTATTTTCTTAACATATAACTACACCAATGGAGGTAGATACATGTAAATAACATTCCTAATCCCTTAGGAGAACAGTGCTAACCTCAGTAACCCAAATTCTTAACCAAACTATGAAACAGTTATAGAAATTGGTAACACTCTAATTATGTACAGGACAAGAATAATGCAACTTTCCTTATGCCACCCTCTAGGTATGCCAGAGCAGTCATCAGAAAGGAAAGTAAATGTTTGCTTCTACTCTGTTAATCTGTACTGCAATTTCTTCCCATCCTTCCCCCAGTAACTGCTTGGTTATTTTTGAGTTATGAGCCCCTACAGACTTGATGGTCATGCCTCTGTCCTTGCTGATAATTCTTTTTAATTCATGGACAAAGCTGCTGTCCTAGCTTGGTCTGTAAATTCTAATTTATAGTAAGAAAGTCATGACTTTAAAAGTTCAAGAAAAAATGCTGCGTGTGCCAAAAGGAGAATTTGAATGTTAGCTATTTATTGTGTACTTTGAAACTGCAAACTGCAGTCATCCTATTTTATGAGAAAAATGTTAGAATTAACTTTTTGGTATATAAAATAGTAATATTATAGGCATTCTTTTTAGCATTAATTGTGATGCCTCCTATATGCATAGAAGTGACATTGCCTAGCTTTTTAAAGAATATCAGTGAGTTTCAATGTAATCTGGATATGTTTGTATGTAAAGTCTTGTAAAGCAGGAAGCTGTTGTGGGATATATTCAGAAATGATTTTGACACAAAGATAAAACTTTAAATATAACTTTAAATATAAAATATAACTGAGGCTCTGGAGGCTTTTTACATTTCTACTGCTTTTCCTCTTTCTTTAATATCCTTTAGGCAGCATTTCAGTGCCATGCTTAGCCTAGTGACATTTGTTACAGTCATGTAACATCAGCTCATACTAATGTGATTAAACAAATAGCTTCAGAGTTCAAACAAAAAACCCTTCTGTGCTCTCCATCCTAGATAACTGCAGATATTGTGCAAGAAATGATGTTGTGTATTATTTTGTAGTCCTATGATCAAAGTGATATTTTATAGATCTCTTGGTGTACCTATTCTCAAGGAAAAATAATTATTCTCTATAAGTCACTGAGCCTTATGTAGACCCTTATTTTGAAAGATTTTGAGCAATTCAGAAAAACAGATGACAAACATCAAACTCTTGGACCTAACACWAAACAGAGCTGATATTACCAGCTAACTGGCAGAACATTTGCCTGTTGCGGAGGAAGAATTGCTAAATTAACTCAATAGCTGGCACAATGACGTAATTAACTCCAAATGATTCAATAACAACAAAACAAAACTGACTTTGAACTCTTTCTTCAGCCTGCCTTTGTTGCAACAGAATGGGACTCTATGGTATGTGAGCAGATGGTGGCCTTCAAACTTAAAGGTTTAATTCTAAATGCTACAAGAATTCTGTTTGAATTGCCATGAAATYTTTCTTGAGTGCAGAGTACAATTAGCCTTTAAAACCTGATGTTTGAGCAAAGTTTGAGGTATAGATCTAGAAGAAATCTATGRTGCCAAAGAATGAGTCTGTTAACTTCTCTTGCTTGAATTTGGAAATAACAATATCTCAGTTACTTGATATTTCTCTGAATCTATAATGTTTGTCACCCTTTTTATGAAGGCAGTATTTTAAGAAGTAGTTGGAAAAAATAGTTCAGCTGTCTACATATCTGAYTCCTCAGAATATAGGAGACTACCTTGCATATGTGAGAACAGAATGGAAAACTTCTTTGCTAGCCTGTTAATATCTGCATGAAATGTGGCTCATGAGGAGATCATAACCAATGATCTAATCTTACGTGCAGTCAGATCAGATTTGARCTGGAAGAAGTAGTATCATGAAAAAGTGCAAGGACTGAATTGTTAAAATGGTGGAAGTTTAAACAATTGAGTAGTTGGGCAAAATGCCTTTTTTGTGATCTGACATCTGAGGGAATTGTTACAGAGAATGAATGTTGATATTCAGGTGATGAATAGGTAATATGATGAYGACAAAGAGGGAATTGGAACCGGTAGCTGAGATGAGGACTCCCTCTTCTTGCTTTGTGGATGGCCCTTTCTTGCCTAAGTACTTGCCTCTCTAGGTTGTTTGGAGTTGCATGTGGTATATGCTGATGTACAGCTTGACTGCTGGGGCTCTCCTGCTGAGCACATATTCACCAGTATTTGTGAAGACTCATAATTTTGTTACTGTTTTGTGTATTCCTGCAGAACCAAAACCTGATTTTGAATGCTAAAGACCTGAATTATTCATCAGGAGTTTTACTCAGTTGTGGGCACTCAGCTATGGACAAAAAGATAAGTGTTAGATTTAACTTGCCCAGGGAACCCCCTGAGAAGATTTTAAGAACAAATTAAACCACTCTTGACAGGAATTTGTCTCGGTGTTGTTAACCTTGCCTCAGCAGAGATTGATGACTTCTGGTGCAATGACTAASAAACAAACAATACTAGTAGAGAGCATAGGGCACAGTTCAGGAGTGTCTTTAACTCTCTTACTTTATTATGGACTGTCCACCAGAACTTGTTCTTTAAAAAAATGCATAGGCTGTTAGGTCCGGAATTTGCAGCAATGACATGAATGAGCTAATACTCCTCCTTGTACTTTTATTCTGAAAGACACCAGCACTTTGGAAGATGATGCATTTTCTCTGGTTTAGTTTAGATATCTTCAGAAATGTCATAACTTAGCTCCTTGCAGAGCTTCAGTATAAGGTTAATGTAGGTTGTAAAACCTAAATAGTAGCCTTACTGACATTTCTGAAGATTAATCATAAACAGTAACAGTTAGATGAAATACAGAGATTCTGTATGCTTAGTCAGTTTAGCAACAGATCATCTCATTGCTGACAAACAACTCTGCATCACTGCCATACCCTCTTTGTAGGGGGAAAAAAAGTGCTGTGCTCTGAGAGGAAGTCAGGAGTGCACTTGACAGTGCCCTAAAATAGTTGTACAGGCTCAAGAGCTGCTTTCTATATAACAGGTGACACTTTATGGAAACCAAGACATCAGTGTAAATCGCTTGGAAGAAGGCAAATTTTCTGAGGGGAAATAGGTGATTAATTAGTTGAGGTGATTAATGACTGGGTAATAGAGATATGCATGTGGTGACCCAGGTCAAGGCTGTCCTTGGGTGAAAACCTATTTTATTGCGGTAGGAACTGGAAGGGTGACATGCTCTGAGGCTTATCTAGGAACCTTAGCGCAGTGTCACACTTGCATTCCTGATACTGTGCTTGCTTTGGTCTCAAGGCTGCCTTCAGCATCTCCTGATTGCAGAGTGAATTCTCTCTGCCTTGCAAGATGGTAGAAAAGCGCTCATAACCAAACAGAAAATGTTCAGGCCATCACGCTGTAGGGCAGCATGTTTGCTTCATGCTGTGGGTTATCACTTAAGAACCTGCCAGGGTAAGTATGTTTCAAAATACCTCCCGAGGGGTAGGCTGATATCTGTCTTTAAAAGAACCATTGCATAGAATTAATCAAGGAGGACTGCCTGGGACTTCTAAACTTTTGGCAGAGGTTGTACAGAAGCTCAGTTAAAAAGGTGTGCAGGTTTTTCTTTTGGGGGGGGGGGRAAGAGGTGAAGTGTGGGCGGAAAGAACTTGTTTGCTATCTCTTGGTTTTGTCTGTCTCATTTCTCTCCCAGTTTCCTATTTCACCCCTATTAGTGTGTGAAGTACACTATAATGAAAGCACTTCTGGTTTATGCCTGTTGTTATGTCAACAAACAGGAAGATAAGCTGCGTGCTGTGTATTACAGGTTTTAGGTAACAGCTTTAGGGTGCGAACCTGATGCAAAAATCTTTGGTTTTCTTTATACTTAGTAATCATCAGTGTAATGGACAGTGACGCACTGGACATGCTAACAGGTTCTGCCTCAGAAGAGACTTGCTCCATACCAGCATGTAATCCCTTATGGGCAGTGTTGCAAGACATATGTTAAGCATGTGATTAAAATGTTGAACAGGCGTAGAACTCTTTGCATAAATACATCTGAGATACCTCTTTCCTTTTCAATATCATGTGAATTAGGAGAAAATCCAGTCCTGTGGTTGGAAATGAGGAGCAAAAAGTAATAAATCAAAAAGGTTATATTGATGCTGTAAGCCAAAGATAAGTTGGCAGGTAAGGACAAATACAGTTTTGAAACAGTACTCCAAACTGAGTGCCTCAGTGTGTGATGACTCTGCACACCATCTTCAGGACACTACCAGTATTTCCAAAAAAAAAAAAAAAAAGTCAAAAAAACCTCTGCAGAGAAAGGCAAAGGAATTTGTGCTGTGTAGGTTTTAATCCTGCTGAGTCAATTTAAGCATATAGGCCAAGTTTTAGCTACTTATAGTTAAGTTTTGTTCAGTTACTGTGACCTTTCTAAAAACTTCCCTTCTTCCTTTTTAAAATTTTATTTATTTATTTTTGTTCAGGACAATCTGAAATGGATTTAGTAACAACTAAAATATAGAAACTGATATCCCCAGGCGTAGACTAGAGGCTGACCTTAAATAAGAGATATTCAAGCAGTTACAGTAAGAGTAAAGGAGTGTGAGAGCTACAGCTCTGCTCTCTAAGCATTTAGTTGTCATCTTAAATTTCACCCTGCATAGATGTGGGGAGAGCTGCAAGATGAGCAATGTTGTTTCTCTTCCTCCAGCTTCTTGAACCCAGACCAGCTAAATAACTASCTAGCTAACTTGCTAAGATACAGCACCTTCTTCAGAATTCTGGTGGCACACGATAGGCACGTACAGCACTGAGATACAAAGCTGTTTTGTTGCAGACAAAAACTGTCTCAGGTTTGACTCCTTCAAAGTGTGAACAGAGCAAGTAAGGGTTGTGCACAGTGGTTTATATAGAAAGGCCTGAGGTACTGCTTAGAAGCAATACATAACTTTTTCAGGAGTGTGTACAAACGGTTGCTATCTTAAGGACCTTAGACTGAGAGGCACAGAAGGAAAGTGTGTTCACTATTTTCCAAGCTGTTGGCAGGCAAAAGTTTCACTTAATTTCTTGTGAAATTAAGTGAATTAAGTGAACTTAATTTCCTTAATTTTCACTTAGGATGAGGGAGAGACTGAACCAATGTCTGAACTTTAGCTTCAACAATCTGTTTTTTAAGTAGTAGCCAAAGCTACTTTTACTTTTCACACTTGGTGTCAAATAGGGTTGACGAAGCTATGGAGCTCTGTACTAGTGGGGTTGGAAGAATCTCCTCCAAAACATCTAGCCTTCCAAATCCACTAGAGACACCGCTAACTTAATTTTGAGCTCGGTGGCTGTTTTTCTTGTATACTTGTTTGAAACCACTTACTGGATTTGCAGCCCGGAGCAGGAGTTCTGAAAGAAATTAGAATTGCGGTTTACAGCTGGCCGAATTTCCCTCCTATTATACACATACAGCCCTTTTTAGTCCCTTTTTTTTGAGATTGAATTTAGTCATTCTTAGCTCTCAGACTCTTTGCCAGCCTAACTCCAGAAAATGCAAGATATTTTTTGATTTTTGTTTGTTTATCTCAGTTACCAATTATAACTAGTAAAACAGACTTACTGGAACAGGGGAAAGCCAAATAAAGTAGATGCAACATCTAGATGCTTACCCTTTCATATTTGGGAAATGAAAATATCCAGTTGTTGTTTTCAAGTCTAACTCCAGTCGAGACTATACTAGTTAGAAGATGAAACCATACTGAAGGTGAAAGTAATAAATGTTTTTTATGATTTGTTCTAAGTTTTATGTAGACTTTTCTTATTAAATATTTAAAATGTGTTGCATTACCTAACATAGTAGAATACAGCTGTTAGTGTGGTGTAGTGAGTTCTTCAAAACAGAACTTCATGCATATCTTCAAATGTTTCAACTCATAGATTTTATTCCTGTAATATTAGAGGTATAAAAATCTTGGTATCTGCTGATGGCTAAGTATATAGAAAATTCTGAGGTTTTTTATTAAGAAACAAAACAAAAAACTTGGGGAAAAAAAACAAGACATACCTTACCCAAATATATCAGGTTGTATTTAAATAACCTCTTGTTTTAATCAGTAATTTACTGTTGAGAGCAAATACTCATCAGTATTTGATTTGCYGTTAATCAGAACTTTTTTTCTTCTTCTTCTCCACAAATAGAAGACAATATCAAGTTACTTGAGATGCATTAAGGACAGAGGCAACTTAACTGGAAGAGAAGCTGACTTACAGCAACAGAAAGTGGTATTCCAAAGACAATAAATTTTTTTTGCATACTGCTCAAAGCTATTGTACATTTATCATTAGCTACAGAATATTCCTGTTGAGAGACTGTACGTAAAAGCCTCAGCAAGGCTGAGGTGTAAGTCCCAGCAAGCTCAGACTTCCAATTTGCTATGTAGTACAAAACACCTGTAACTTTAATTCACGGAAGTTTGAAGGGTGTTTTACAAAGCGGAGATAAGTAAAGGAAGCCTGTCTAAAGTTGCATACTGAGGGTGATCTTCACAAATCATCAAACAGTCCTTAGGGATCAGACTTCTTATTTTAAGGAGAGAATGTATGAACAGCACTGATATAATTCTAGATGAAATTAGTGTTTTCAAATAGGCCAGTTTCCAAGAAGGAAAGTTCTTCACGATGCATTATATTGTATCAGAGCACTTCGAGGTGGGTGCATACACATGGCAAGGAGCTTGCAGTCTTTGGAGCTGGTAGCATTGGACAAGAAAGACAAAGCCACAGAGTTTAGTCACTTGAGCTTTGTCAGCTTGAGGAAGGCTCCCCTCAAGGCTCCTTCCATATTGCACTTTGGATTCTGCTCTGAGTTACTGTCTGGGGGAGCCTGTTCCTCTGTAGAGAAATAGAGTACGGTATTATACTGCTGAGCTGAAGGACTGTTTGTTTAAGGGTGCTGATGTACTAGCATTCATAATTGGCTCTTTTTACCTGCTTAATTCCTTTTGTCAGATCTTTTCTGGATTCAAATTTCAGTTTGCACTTCTGYAATCTATTTTGTATGGTCAGCCTTACTGATGTTTTTGTGTGARTATGAATGCTTAAGAGCTTACAGGATATCCATCCATCTAGAAATGCAGTGGGGGATTGAGAGGAGGCAACCACACTTGCAACCTATAGCTGTACTAGGAAAAACCTTTAGCTTAAATACAGGTGTATCACCAGAAAGTGTATTTGTAGCCTGGTAGATGAGATGCAGAAATTAGGGGAGAAACTCTGCTGTGGGTGTTGTGTCCAGCAGGGGGCTGTGCCACCACTGCAATAGTAGGACAGCCTGGCAACACCAGCAAGCCATGCTGGTCTGTTCTCAGACTGTCCAGATGCAAGTGTGCGTCTCAGACCACCTTACTAGTCCCACTAATGTACCTGGACAGGAAAGCAAATAGTAACTTTGTTCCACAGATGGGACTCTCCAAATTGACAGGTTGTCCCTGAGCAGCAGCATTGTGGTAAGCTGCAAGTCCTGCATCTATGCATGCCATGCTACAGGTGTTCTCTGTAATGCTTCCCAGCCAGGAACAGCAGTGAGTGGGGTTATTACAGCTTTGGATAGATAGTTTAACTTCTCCTCTGGGGTGTTTATGGGTGCTTGTGGTTTCCAAAATCGATGGCTTCATGGAGCCATGACAGTGCAAAGGTGGTGTAAAAACTCTTGTGAGCTCCAACCTGAGTGATGGTTAGTCTTCCTCTGAATGCTTGGCATTATTCTGGGCTTCAGTGTCAGGTTACCTGTTTGAAAGCAGAGGGGGTGCATCCTGTAGGCCAAGATCCACTCTCTTCTCTCCCCCTGCAAATTGAATTAAATGACTTCATAATTAAATTTCTGTGTACAGAACAAGTTGTAGCCTGGTGTCATGTCTGCCTGCATATGTTTTTATGTGGAATCTGTATCAACTGCAATGAATTCAGCACTTAAAGGTGAGAAGCTGTAGCTTCTGTAAAGAAAAAATTTATGTCAGACTTGATAGCTAAAAGAGCCTCCCCAACATAACAAAACCAGCTTATTAGTCAGTTTTCTCCTGTTGCTTTGATAACTGTTGGTCATTTTTGTGAGCTAGAGGGCTTTCTCAGGATCTGAGTTCTTCCAAAGATGGCTAAATGGGCATGAATAGTTTTTAAGGAGTGGAGCTGGGAGAATGGCAAAAATGCTCTTGGATTTACTCGTGAACTCCTATGGGCGAACATCAGCAGAAGGGTGGGTGCAGAACTACCTCTTTGAATATACAGTTGAAATAACTACATTGTGTTGAACTATTTGAGCTTCTACAGGCAATTCAGAGTCCCTTTGAGACTTTGTATTGAAAAGGAAGGGCTGCTGTGTTCTTGCAAACTGTTTGGCTGCTTTGCAGCAAATACAGTTACTGATGGCCAGGCACTTTGATTGATACACAGATCAGATGACTGGGAGTGGCCTTGTGGGTGACATCCCACGTACAATGATGTCAGCAAAAGATTTCTAAAAATTCAGGTGTGGCACAATCTGGTAATTAAACTGGTTAGTGCTCTGACCGAGTCCTGAGATGGAGTTCTGTCTCTGCAACCCTGCTTGTTTAAGGTATTTTATTTAATACCTTCATCTTACCTCGCATTAAGCTTTTCCCTAGTACCATAATCGAAGCACAGTGTGAACTGAAGTAGGATACTACACCAACAGCTATATTCTAGCTCTGTTACTATCTTAGAACTCTGCTGTTGGCTCACAAATGTCCCTGATTGCTTGGAAACTGTGACACCAGAAGTGATTCCTGTTGGGTCAGGATGGAGTGYCTTGCTACACTGTTGGCAGAAGTTAAAGCTAGCCAGGTGGCGATGGAAGCTGGACAGAAGGAATTAAAGCACGATATGGAAACATCTCAAAAGGAAATCAGAACAGTATTAGCAATGCAGAGGAACCAGCAACAAATGAAAGAAGATCTGAAAGCAGAGATGAAATCCAGTCACTTGGATATAAGAACTGTGCTTGAGGAAATCCAGCGAATAAGGGAAGAAATGGAAGCTCGATTAAATACTCAGGCTGATCTGGTTTTATTGATCAAAGAAGTGAGCACCAATTTAACGTATGTAGACAAGGCTTTCCATAAAATGGAAGAGAATCGGAAAGTTTTTAGTGGCCTACACCTTCATACAGGAGAAAATATTGAGCAAGAAGTTTTTTCTGAAAACAGTTTGGATGAGGAACATGAAGAGAAGGTGCTTAGGGGTAAGATAATGGTGCCTGCAAAACTAGCAGGGGGCAGGGGGGAAGGTGAGACTGTTCCCACTTGTGCTTCTCAAGTGGTTTGCTTAGGCTGTTTGGAGTGTTTTTAAGAAATATATTAGAAATTGAATCTCTTGCTAAAGAAAATAATTTATAGCCAGTGTGGACATTACCATTACATGGTAACAAAGGCTTTCATTCTGCAAACCAAAAAGTGGCTAGTGGACTTTTCCCCTGGTAATCCAGTAATGGCACACAAGGCAGAGAGACTCAGGAAACCAACAGTACCAGGCAAGCACAGAGGCAGCTGGCCAGTGGAGTATCAGTGTGAAGTAGTGTGTTATACCTAAGTGCTCAAAAGTAACTATGGAATGCATCCTATGTAAGAACAGTTCTGTATCACTTTCTTCTGAATGCCTGTTAACTAGAGAAACTGTGTATGGAAAATGATTCCCCTTATAAAAAGGCTTGGGATGGGTATGATAAAATCTTCAAAGAGCTAAATTCTGTATTATGGCAGCTGCCATCAGCATGGTAATCTCAGAGGCGGGGGGGGGCGGGAGGTTCTTGCCCCTTTTTCAAGGCCGCAGGGTCGTGTTTTTGCTGGTCAGACATTGAATCTTCTGCCCATGATTCTGGGATCAGAAGGCTCAGTCATTACAAAGTTACTACTGATTTTTTTCTGTTGATACAGAAGAGGATAAGCCTGTTTACATGGTGGTTCTCTATTTTTACTGCACTGTAGTATTTTAGAACCTGGGACTTAGTCTTCAGAAACTGAGCGCTACAAATGAATTGAGAACAGTGTTTTCTAGCCTATTAGAAAAGTGTTCACAACATAACCAACGGGAGGAAATCATTGTGCTTTGCAAGACTGACTGTATAAAAGTGGTGAGTTTTAATTAAGAAAAAAGTTGGAGGGAAGAGTATGGACTTGAGTTAGTAACTGATACCATCTTTAGTCTGTCCTCAAAGTATTATATTGGTAATTAGGCTCTTAATTCATTTGTTTTACTGAAAGCATATTTTTTGTTTTGACATCATAGCATACCTCTGGTACAAATCTGGAAACATAATCTGTTGTTGCCCAGAGGTACCTAGGGTCATAACACTAGCAACACTCCTGTGCTTATTTAATCTGTAGAGGCAGTGCATGCTGTGCTGTTCATGCTAGCAAAAATGCTTTTTAATATTTGAAGTGGTTCTGTATAGCACATACTTGTGATAAAACTGCCCAAAGAAGTGTCACTGAATTCTTCTTGTGCATGTCTTCTGTTGAGCTTTTTTTAGCATGGAATCCAGGTTGGATGGATGGATGTTTGAATTTCTAGGAAAAGATTTAGTAGTCTGGACACCATGATTAACAACAAAATGCCTGGCTGAACTTTGGAAGTGGTGGTTATCTGGAGTCTTGTGTCATTTATGGTTAATTGATATCAGTGTATTTAAATGAAATGTAATTTCATTAGCTAAGTGTCTGATGTAATTTTTCCCAGAACAAAAATTGTCTGTAACCCTTTGTACTGATTTAAAGCAGCTTTTCTTGATGTCGGTGCCATAACAAATGGATGTCAAAGTCATTTCATATAGCTAATGAAATGATGACATCAGCATCTGTATCACTGACACCTTTAAATCAAGAGTAATACTCTAATTTTCCATTTAAAGTTGAGCATTCAGAGAGGGGGGAAAATATGRGAGAGTAAGACTATATGAGCCAGTAGGGCAGGGAATGCACTCTCTAGTCTTTTTATTCCTCTTCCCTTGATTAGTGTCTCTTACAATTTGAAGAACTTTCAGGAGGAAACCAGGGTAATAAACACAGTATTCTCCATAACTTTGGGAATATAACATGAAAACTCTGAAACAACTTTACTGCTCATCTGAAGAAGTTTAACTTGGAGGATGTCAGAATGTCTGTGTTGCAAAAAGGAAAGTCATCAGATTAAATTAAATAGTGATTAAAACGAAGTAACTGGAACTGGCAGCCAAACTTGATCTCTTTCCTCTGTAGATATGAACTATGATTTCTGTCTTGGATTACCATGCTAATTTACCTTGAGCAGGTTTACTACTGCATGACAAAACAGTGTGTTTCTAATTGAAAATATACCCTTTAACAGTCAGCATCTCCTGCACAGATATGTAGTGAAATCTTCAAGAGTGCAGGAGCATCCAAACATTGTAAAGCAGTATCCTGATGTTCCTCTAATTAGGATGGAGGACAGCAAATCTTCCCTAGAGAGGATTTATTTGGAGAATTAGTAGGTTTGAGAATGCCCTTCATACCTAGCTCGGCATGAGGTACAGATGACGTCAGTTTTTTAAACAGGAAACTTTACTTCAAATGCTCTGAAAACAACTCAGAGCTATGCAAGACTGATCTGTTAATGCAGTGGCTGATGTATCAGATTAACATTATCTGAGAATCAGAGCACTTATTATTAATACTATCTGCATGTGTATGACTAGATTTAACCTGATGGGAATATTTCGGAGTTGTTTGACAACCTTCATGCTAGCTGTTCAGGGCTTTAGAAGGCATTTACAAACAACTAGTGCTAGTTCATTCATTTGTCCCTATGTTCTATATGTTTCTTAAAAAAAAAAAAAAAAAAAAGGGGAAAATGTACTTCATCATACTTCAGAAT
>NW_028186333.1:911963-917786 GCF_003343005.1 Rhea americana
CTCCAAATACTAGCTCTCAGTTTTTTTTCACTTTATCTTGAAGAAATCTTGTTAAGTTGAAACTGCACAAAGTAATCTGCTCAGATGTTTTCATTAAGCTGCCTAGGGATACTTATGTATTGCATCATCCTTTTATTGCAAAAGTGTTTGTTCCCTGTGTGATCAAAAGAGGAAGACTAGCCCTATCTGCAGTTTTCCAACTGAAGGCAGGAGAGAAAACCAGTATCTGTAGTGTTTACGAATCTAATGCTGGATTATGTAACGTGGTTTCTTCTGACATGACATGATTGAGCACTGTGAAGTGATTGAGGTTGCAACATAACTAAGAATATTACATAAACTATGTAATTATTGGACTACGCAGGGTAAGCTGGAAATACATTTTAGAGTTTTCTAAAGTATCATCTCTGATAAAAACTGCCGACACTGAAAAATATTGCAGGAGCTATGTTTAGTGGAACACATCCGAGCTGAACAGAGTGGAGTTCTTAAAATGTAAATCTCAAAGGAAAGTAAGTCGAGTAAACGTAGGGAGAATGTTTTCCTATTCAGTAATATAGTAGAATGCAGAAAATATGAAATCCGTGTTGCAAGCAGAAGTCATTGACTCTTAGGATAGAAATAAGTCATTAGGCATTCTTCATCAATCATTATATAAGTAGAATGACAAAAACTGGCATATTATATAAATATTGATTCAAAGCACAGTGTGCTAAAATGTATGCTGAAAAGTAAATGAAAGAATACTTGCAAGATTTGTATAATGCTTCGCACTTCATTTCTGAAGTTACTGTATGAGCTAGTAATGTCAGCTCTAAAGTGCTATTGAAGTAACCCTTTTTCTCAGTGTTTCGGGAAGAGTTTATAACTTTTCTTCTGTATGTCTTTAAATTTTTGTACAACTTCAATGTAAAATGTAAAATATTTTTTTTTCTCTCCCTCTTTTCTAGTTGACAAGGGTAAGCAGCGGAGTCCAAAAAACTCATGCATACAGACACAGACCTCCACAGATGTGCATTCACACGGGACAAAAACAGCTGAATTGGCACAATATAAAACAAAATGTGAAAACCAAAGTGGAATTATCCTGCAGCTGAAGAAATTCCTGTCAAGCAGTAACCAGAAGTTTGAAGCATTAACAGTTGTGATACAGCATCTACAGTCTTTGGTAAAACTCTCAGTTAATTCATTTTGGCTTTGATTTGTTGAGCTGTTCTCAACAAGGGCTTCTGAGTGTATTAATAGGCTGATATATAACGTCTGTATTTCCACTCCAATTTCTGCAGTCCTACATCTTCCTCCTCCTACGATCTCTATTTTTAAACATCTGTTAAATTGCAACTTTTTGTATTTACTACAGGTATCCAATTAATGATGGAGTTATAACAGAATGTCCTTATGTTAGTGCTCATTTTAATATACCTTAATATGTACATATTTGTAATGTAGAAATACTTCCAAGAAAATTGCAGAACAGTCAGGTAGAAATGTGGTTACCTTTATTAAATAAAATAAATAGTTTCTTTTTCTGTAAGTATTATCTCTTTTCCCTTGGAGGTAGCAGAAAACTTGCTGTGGGTATTAGCTGGATAGGAAAAATTAACGCTGGGTCTTAACATCTCTTTGCAGCTTCATGTCCTTTCCTGAAAAGGAATTTTTAAAAGCTTGTAGGCAAAGAGTCCTTAAGGGCTGAGCACCTTTCCAAGTATATACTCCAAGTATTGCTCTTGCAGAAAAGACTAGTTTTATCAGATAATCTATACGACTTTGCTTTGTTATGCTTTGTAACATTTATGTTCCTTGGATTTATGTAAAGGATAGATATCTTCAACTGTTAAGAGTAAAGTACAGGATGGTAATAGTTGTGCTTATTGAAAGGGCAACAAATCTTGCATTGTTGGTGCTATCTTAAACTTATCAGCTTGCCATTAAATTTTAGATTTGCATTTGGATTTTTAGAGTGGAATTAAACTGTATTTTAGTGCTTATTTGTCTGTTAGACGTGCATAATGACTTGATAAGGTCAGCAGTTTACTGAAGGTTTTGGTCTGCTTTGAAAGTTTCAAAGCAAGAAAAATATGAACTTAAGGAAGTGGTATCATTATGGATTTCTGCTATAATAGCTGATGCATACTCCAGTAGAGTGGTTTTACTTTTTGTGTTTATATCTAATGTTCCAAAGTTGATATCAATCTCATTTTAGATATTCCAACATAAAATGACTTCATAGTCTGGTATACAAAAAAGTACTTAGTTGTCTTAGTATGCTGCCAGAAGCATAATATTCTCTTTTCTTGTGGATAGTATCTGCTGTCTCTCATTTCTTCTAAAAATACTGCTTTACTGTTGAGTTCAAGTCTGGTTCAACTCTGCAAAAGCAGCTGTCTGCTCTTGCTCARTTTTGTCTTCTAATTTAGATTTATTTTCTTAAACTCTTGGTTGGAACACCTTTCTCTACTAAGGAACTAATTAAAGATTTTAATATGATACGGAATTTTTGGATGCTTTTCATCCAATATGAAATTGTGAAATTTGTGTGTGAAATTCTTACTGCTGAATTTTCAGTCTTCTAATTACTATATATTAAGCACCTCAATTTTGGTAGCTCTTATAATTAAATGTTTTGGCCTAGTTTTTTTCCTCAAATGTTTTCATACTGCTACTTTTTAAAATTCAGGTGTACTTTCTCTATGTAAAATTTAATGAGAGGAAGCCTGACATACATACATGCTTCTCTTGGGCTATTTTAMAGCTTGCTTCGGATCTAAAAATGGTTTCCCTGAGAATAATGGGAATGATTATTTACAAAAGAGAAGAGTATAAAAGAGATGGAAGAGAGGAGAATCATATGGAGGAAAATACTAATTTTGCTGCTTCTTCCTTTTCATTGTTGTTTTGGAGGTGGAAAGAAAAAAGAAATTTAATTCCTATCCAGTTATATGAAATGACTGATCTTTGAGAGTTTAGTCTAAGCTCTTGGAACTGGCCTAAAACTACTTTTGCGTATGTTCTTGTTCCAGTTGTTGGCTTAGAGATGGTTCTCTTCCTTCCTGGGATAAGATAGTACTACAGATGAAGAGATACTATCTTACTCTTGGGTTTATTGTAGGAGTGAGAAGTTCTGCTATGCTGTGCTGTGCTATGGTTGGTATATGAACTACTCAGAACCTCTTAATTAGCTGGAGGAAAACATCCTAGTGGATTTGGATATTTGGGAACATCATGAATAGATCTTTTTTTAATTCCCTTTACCTCCCACCCCTTGGTGGAAGTGTGGATTCTGGTATAGCTAACCAAGTGGCTATACATTTAGCTCTCTGAAGTACCTCTTGGAGACCCCTTTGATGTAGTTCAAACTCCATATAGTTGAGCTATCAGTTGAAGTGAGGTTTAGCTTGTGAGCTCTGAGCCCCTGACTCATCTATTGAGCAACCAGCTGAAAGTAGCTTCAGCCTGAGCTGCTGCTCTTTTCTGTTTGTCCAAAAGGAAGAGGAAAAAGAGGAGGAGGTGGGGGGAGGTTTAGGCTCATGCTTAGCTGATTACATGACCAACAAGGTTATGCTTGCATTCCTGCTACTAGAGCAAGTGCGAAGTAACATGACACAGCTGGAGCTGTTGTAACAGCTTGCTGTCACCAGGAGAAGGCCCTGCTCTGGACTCTTCTCTGGTGCCCATCTGTCCCTCCAGAAGGCAGATTCAGCTTGCAGCCAGGAGAAAACTGATCCAGCCAGAGAGAAAGCATTTCTTTGCCAGATTAACAAGGTGAACTGTTCTCCTGTATTTCCTCTCACTTGCACTAGCTTTGACCACAGGGTTGAGGGCAGACTGCCTGGTCAAACAGAGGAGAGAGCTGGCTGTTGGCTTGCTCCACAAGTTGAGGTGGTGAGGTTGGAGCCCCTGGACAAAAGCTACCCCAGCCTCTCACACTTTCCCTGCAGAGAAAGGAATGGACAGAGCTGAAATAGCTGGGAGAAGTAATTCAGCTGTTGGATTTTTGTCTTGTTTTCAAGAGGCCCTGCTTGTTTCTGCACAAAAATTTAAAGTAACTTCTTATCAGCTCACTTGAAATGGGATAGCTGCTAAGAAATTCAGAATTTGTTGGCAATGAGTTCTGTCAAAAATCTGCTCAGCACCTCTGGAATAAAGTACTGAGGCTACTGTGTAGTAGGGGCTTAATAATATCTTGCAATGCCACTGTGCTGTTTCTAACTGAACAGGAATCTACCACAGAAGTCTGCATGAGCTCAAATGTGTGTGTTAAAAGCATTATCTGGGAGCTGTCAATATTAACAGCTGGCTTTGATCATACCTTAACACTTGAGCTGCTAGGGTTTGTCCAGATGATTGCTATGCTTAACTACTTTTACCRAGACTATTCTGAATTTTAACCTCTTGAAGGTGCGCTGATCTACGATGATAAAATTCTAAAACCCACCTGTTATCTAACAAGTGCAAAGGTAATCTTTACTACAGAGTGATAGTGCTGCAATAAGTTAATACTAGGTAGAAACTCTGTTGGCAACCAGAGTACTTCATGGAACTGAACAACGTGTCTGACAAGAATGTCAAACTGCACYGCGATTTTCCATTGTTGAGATAATTGCATATTTGCTAGCAGTGTTAAAAGAATGTGTCAAACTGCAATCTAATCACAAAAACAAGCGAGTTTTTTTCTAGACTATTATACTCCCTCTAATCCCCTGATAATTCCTGTGACTTCGTAACTACTTTCCTGTTTTTTTTTAAACTTCAAACAAGAAAGGAAAAGAGTGGCGGTACAGAGGAAATGGTGAAATCAGCCACACGCAATAAACTGTCAGGTCCAAAGGAAAGCTGTCTTCCATTAACCTTTAACTACATTAAGCTTTGAAAACCGGAGCGCTATGTTCTGGTTGATCTTCACTTTGCTTARTAATTTTGAATGTACTTTCTTGTCTCCTAAGGATTTAATAGATTCATTAGCAGAAACTGTAAACATATGGTTTAACAGGTCTGCTGTAAGTCAGGCTGTGGCTCACTGCAGTTTGCGCTGTCATTCGTGCAACCCAGCCCTCTTGCTTCTCCCACGCATTCCTGCCCCCTTCCTTGCACCCGCACTGGCTGGCACTTGCCTGGCCTTGTGGAGAGCCAGGTTAGGATCTTAATCAGGAAGGATTTGTCCATACAGCAAAGTTTGCAGGTATACCTCTGTGAAGTGGTTAATTCAGAGAAGTAAGGGGAGTGAAGAAGCACCCATGGTAACACAAGGTAGGGGGCTATATGGCCGGGAGGTCCATTGCAGTGTGAACTTAAGCTKCTATCAAGCTGCATCTATGGCTAGGAACTAGGTATTCCTATACTAAGGAAAAATCTCAAAGTCRGATAGTTTCCATAATATCCTGCAAAAATAGATCAGCAGCTGGTGACATTGAGGCCATTGCAATTACTGTACTAGCCTATACCTTTTTCCATTTGCAAGTTGCTCAGCCCCTTCTGACTTCCTCTGTGCTCTTTCCTTCTAATGCTGTCGGAACAGTGCAGCTGGGAAATTTGAACTTTTAGTTCATTACGATACTGAAACTATTAAATGTTTGGAGGTAGAGAGGCTTTTTGTTCTATCAGCACAGTATTAGCTTGGTTTAAATCTGGCTTTGGTAACTCTGAAGCTATTTAATAGAGACTTAGCTTTCAAGCAAAAGGGAAATGAATTGCTGTAGTGACTTGAACTGCTTTTGACAGTTGCCGGTGTGAACTGGCAAATACTATGTTTTCATCCTCATATTAAGTAATGCATGAATTTTAATTGCCATGTTCAGAAGGAGACAGGCCATTTAAAAATATTTT
>NW_028186333.1:917851-971767 GCF_003343005.1 Rhea americana
CTAATTAAATATTTTCAAAAGCCCTCAAAAGATTCTGCTGTAGAAAGGAGCTGTGGAATCTTCCAACACAATACTACAGAAAAGAATAGAAACTAAATTTCACTGTTGTCTATCTCTTTGTATAGTTATTACAAGAAGACTGGCATTTACAGCCAGAGAGTTAATTGGGAATGACTATGATGACATCTTGAAAAAGCTTTCTGCATGGAGTGAATGTGATTTGAGAAGGTATGAAGCCTTGATAATAAGATGTGGATACCACTAATTCTAGATGTGGCACAGGAAGCAACATAAGTAATGAGTTAGAAATTGTGTGGCTGAAACAGGTTTCAAAATTTGTAGGTGGAAATAGCAATGAGCCATTAATGGATGAGCCRCTGTAACTGGCATTTCCTGACGTGCAGATGACTATAAGAGTAAAGATAATAGCTTTCTTGGGAATTTTCTAGAATAGTAAGGTGTTTTTTATGTATCTTGGAATACGTGGGCATATGCGTCATAATAACTTGCCCTGTCCTACATGTAAATTCAGTAATAAATGTTTGATATTTATCAACTGAGGAAAGCATATCCAGCTTAAAGGATAAAAGCACCTACTGCATCACAGAACCGAACACTTAACAAAAAGAMGTGTTTTGAAATGGTCGTATTTTTTGCAAATAATCAAAAGCCCATTCTTAAGAAGAGCTGTCTTTCGTTTAAATCTGCAGTTTTGATCTTTCAKAACCTAATATCAAACTCAGGTGGTTGTCATTAGAATACTCATCAGAAAAATAGTTCTCTAGCTGTTTAAATCTGGCTGTGTGGACATGACTTTTTACAAGATAGAATAAAGATGTTTAGTTTAGATCAATTCCAAGTGCTGCTTCAGATTTCTTCCTGCACTCCCCCAAAAAAGTAAACTCAAGTCAAAAGCAAATTTCTTGAATTCAAGGAATTTTTTATATATTTATTTATTTTGGGGAGTAAACAATTGTGATTTGACAACAAATATATATATATGAAATATACTGAACAGAAACTTAAAAAAAAAAAAAAAAGGACAGTGTCTGAGAAAAATAACACAATAACTTCCCCTTTGAAGGAGATCTATACTCTGGAAATTTGCATCTTACAGGTGGCTGTTTGAAAGCAAGGAGACTGCAAATTGTTCTTAAGTTTTGAATAAGCATGGCTGCTTATTGACCAAAATAGTTTATTTTTGCCAACAGATTGAAGTTTTGTGAGCATCCAGAAAAAGACTTTAAGATATTGATTACTGTGGAAGTAGGCTCTGCTGGAAAAACTGTCTAGCTTTTTTGAAGATACCTCTCAAGGAATTTGTTGGGTCTTCAGAACAGGTTTTGGATAGAGAAAATTAGAAGGGGTTTCAGGACAAGACTAATGCTAAAAGATACACGGAGAAAGACATCAGCTCTGAAACAGTTTGGCATTTCAGACAAACAGTATTGCTTTACATGACAAAGCTACTTTAATTCTCTTGTTCCACCCCCACCACCCCCCAAGAAGATGAGTAATTAATGAGAGTAGCAAGCTAGGTCTAACTATTGCACGTTCAAAATAGAAGTAAGGGACTAGTGAAAAAAGAATACAACATCTTTGCTTCTTACTTCAGTCTTCTGCTTTGTACTGCCTTTTCAGATTAAATTCTATGCATCCTTTAAAACAGAACAACTTAAAATGAATACTGTAATGTTTTGTTCAAACACAGGATCTCATATTCTAACATTTTGAAGAACTTCATAAAGGTAATTCTAATTTTATATACATGAGAACCAAGTTATAACAGTGTAATTTGCCAAAGCTGCATGGTAACTTGTTTGAGATTTTATGCTGTTTTATGCTCTGAGATGAATTGAGACTGGGGAAAAAAGAAAAAGGAAGAGAGTTTAGGAAACAATGAGAAAGTAAATAAGTAGTTGCTCAAATAAGGTAAACTTACTTGCCTGTGAGATCAAAGTATGTACAAGGAGGAAAGGAGTAATTGTTTGACAAATGAAAATTAATATTAGAGTTGATGAAGTTAGGTACAGATATAATAATAGGGGCTATTTAACCTCAGTTTTCCATAAGATTTCATCTTCTATTCTATAGATTTTCTAAAGTTATTGCTTGAAGGTGGACATTACTTTTTCAGAATGGGAAAGTGAAGATTTTATGTGATCCCATATAAAGACTGTAAAAGCCTAAAGACCCCAAAGGGTAAGATCTATGTTGAATATCAGGTGACTCATGTTTGAATCCTGTTTAGTTGGTTCTCTGTTTTAGTGTTTCACAGGCTAACCATTAGACAGTGAACATCTGATTCTCCATAAATGTACCTATCAAATGAGAGAAGTAAAACATAAGAAATTGGAGTGAGTTTCTTTTGGCTAATGGCATAACTGTTGTAATTTGAGACTTAACTGAATTTTTTTCAGAGTAGTAAGTCAAGGACAGGTGAAAATTAATTACTCGTTAAATCTCATAAAAAGGCAACACACTAACAACATCAGGAGTAATTTGGAACAGTCATTTCACTAGATTTATTGATTCAAGATGGTTAATGGTATTCTCACATTGCAATAATAGTCTGCTCTCCACTCAAAGATGTATGTGGGAGGATTAAAGCTTTGTGAGTGTGTGTGCGTGTGCCCCACTTCCTTGGCTAATTTCATTAGCTTGCTTTTGCCTCTGAGTTATGTGAAAGAAATATTTCAAGGGTATTAAAAGGGAAGAGGGATGAGTTCAGAAAGAATAACATTTCTAAAGTTGCTGATTTCTAACTAAATTGTTAAATTTAATTTGGAAGATTGGACTTTGCTATCAGAGAAGAAATAAGAACTGGTCGAAACACTGCAATATTACATTTGCTTTGATTAATTTGGTTCTTATATTAAAGTGTTTCTACCAGTTTCTGCATGCTGTGGAGTGCTTTGCAATATTACATTTGCTTTGATTAATTTGGTTCTTATAGTAAAAAGCAGATATGAGTAGATACGAGTGGCCCTTCTGTTACTGATTCATCAATACTTCCAGGGTGTAGCTGATGACACATGAATGACTGGAGTTTATAGAAAGGTGTGACTCAGGTTCTACATTATGGCCAATAATCATATTCATCTTTTGATCAGCAGTGCAGAGCAGGAATAAAATAGGCTCCAGTTTCTAAGACTCTGTAAAAGGTATGTCTGCTTAAATGAGAAAGGAACATCCCATATTAGCAATTGTTGACAACTGAGATGGCACTAGTATTAAAAGTGGTTAACTGCTAATTTGTTCTTTCATACAAACGGAGTCCATCTCTTGTGACATCTGAGCGCTTGTGTTCTGCAGCTGCTTACAAATATCCCTTGCTTATTTTCTTTAAAATACGCAGTGTTTCTTTCAGAGTTTGACTTCTGGAAGTGAATGAATTGTGGTTTGACAGCAAATGGCTTTCACAATCAGGCTTTCCCTTCACAGAATAAAATTAATTTGACCCTGTRTATGACAGTAAAACACATTGAAGTGCTTACTTTCTTTGCTGCACTAATGAATTTCTATTTTAAGCATTCTGATGAAGAAATTTTAGTGTGGTCTAATAATACTTAACAAAAAATTGTAGTGGTTTTATATTTGACTCTTAATGTTCTTCGCTCGTAAGTCTTGATTCTTTAAATTATTTGTTTATGTAGTATATTAGCAATAAAACTAGAAGGCTGATCTACAGCCTTCCAGATGAGAGCTGCTTCCACCTTGCAGGGCTGCCCGTGACAGGTATAATTGCTGTCTGTCGCCTGTGACTCAAGGCTTCCTGTGTTTCTGCATGCCATGGAGTGCTTTGCAATAGCATCRCAGGAACCTTTCTCTGCCTCCTGTTTGCAGGGGCCGCTTCCCAGCCCACTCTGAAAAGCAGAGCATTCCAGTATGTGCAAAGTCCRTGGCACAACCCAATTTCCTGAGGTATTTCAGGAGCAAGAAGCCAGTTAGGTCTATTCCATTTTAACATGGAGGGTCTAAAACTTTGCAATTTCCACTGTAGCAGTGCAGTTCACAGTAATTGTTCTAAACCTGATAATGTGTAGAAGTTTATAGTAAAAGGCTTTGTATAAGCACAATTCTGAGGAAGATTTGGGAACGTTAATCTGAGGATGAAAAACAGATCATTTGAACAAGAGGTTATTAAATGACAGTTACTTGAAATTTGTTCAGAGATTTGAGATGTTACAGAAATCCTGGAGGAAGAGAGACACTGCACAGACCAGGTAAGTCTAATGAATAGTTTATCACATGGATATTCATGTAGCTACATGAATTAAYTTTAATAACTCAATATTTTGATACATAAATACACGTTTTTTCAGTGTTCGTTCTTGTGGATTTTCATTTCATACAACTCCAGCAGGGTACATACTTCATTTCCAAAAGGAGTAAGTGTGTTTGGGATGTGTAAACTATGAAGCATGGATAATTGCTAACACATTGGCAATGTTAGCTAATTAGATGCACATACTCTAAGTCTGGTTTCTGCCATAGTTTGGCATTTTACACTGAATAGCTGCTGAAGGGCTTGTATTTCTTAAAATGTAGGAAACACTTGCAAAAGGAAAATGGGGCTTCTCAGCCAGTCACAGCCCCTCTGTGGCTCTTGAAGCATTGGCTTGCAAGCAGGGAGTGCAGCTCCCACAACAGAACTACATCACCTGGCTAGCAGCCAGGKTGGGCTGAGAAACCTGAAACCATTAATTTGACTAGTCACACTTTGTCACAAGGAAAAAAGCTCACAAGTTGCTGGGGCAGTTGGCCCTTAAGCTGTCTACCTCCAGATTTGGGATCTGTAGCGGAACCATGGGATATTAAAGGAATACCTGTACATTCCCTCTTGGAACTACTTGTAATCTGAGTTCTTTGAGGAATCTTGTGTCTTGCTCATGTGAAGTTTTGTTAAGGTAAATGGCCAGGAAGGTTGGCTGCTTGCATGCGTGGTGTAAATACCTTTCTGTTCTTTCTGGAACCTGGACTCTTGTAGCGCTTCCCACTTCTAATGCAGTGCGATGCAAACTGTTTAGCTATTGATGTGTCTGCACCCTAAAACTACWCTAGGCTGAACCTGCTTAAATTTCAAGCTGCAGCTAAAATAGCTTGTTGCCAGAAAAAACATGCTCTTAAGCCTGTTAACTTGCCTATGTAACTGCCTGTAACACAAACGTGAACATAATTTTGTAAGTTATTCCATTCCTGACTTTGTCATCTTTGTGATCATGAAGCTGTTGTCTTCTTTACCCATGTTTACTTTGGACCTCTTTTCCTCTGCTTTCATTTTTCCCTCAAGTTGTAATACGGCATAACTCACCTTCCCAAATGTCCTTGTTATTGGACATACATYACCCTGGAGTTTCTTGTCAAATTTTCAAAAAGCATGAAGGATTCTTTTTAACTGCTTATCTTTCACATAACAAGAAATCTCCAAGTCTTCTGCTTTGTGCTGAAAACTGTTTGTAGCATGTGATGGCACAGGTACACCTTAACAGTAACTGTCCATTATGACACTTTTATCCTGAAACTCCGTCCTTATAGTAGGAGACCTACCATTTTCAGATACATAGTTGGAGGAGCGTTTTGGCTAAAGCTCTACTCAGTTGCTTATGCTACTATAGTAGATTCTTTTGAAATAAGAAAAATGTCATCCTATCATCCTATGGGATCGTGCTTGCCATAAACTTGTAAATTGTGTCAGAAATAGCTGTAACCTAGTATAAATGTCCTCCTTGAGTCTTCAACAACTAAGTGAGGATCATCCCACTAAAATAGGCTTTCTTTAACTGCCAAATACGTCTAGAGAAAAGAACACTGCCAAAATTGTTCTTTCAAAATTGTGTACTACTACTTGCATCTGCTGTCTTTCAACTTCTAGTTTGATCTTCAACTAGAAGCCTGTAAAGCATGAATTAGAAGGTAGTTTGATATTCCAATCCAAAGCATGTGCATACAAGTTTTTAAAAGATATATTAATGGTRACACTCATTATTCAAGTGGTCTTTGGTATTTCATTGCACTTAACTTTTCAAGACCTGAAATCTGAAAGTTTTATTTAGGAGACCCTCACATCTAGACCTGTCAGAATCTAGACAARATAATGCTAAATTAGTTGCAAAACTTAGTCAGTCTGGCAATTTAATTTAATTTAAGCAGTTATGACCAACTTATTCTTCCTATTTGAGTCTGACAGCCTTTATGCTAGCTGCTTTCTTTCGAATAGGTACTTCCATGACTGGTGATGGAGGCATGGGGTTAAACAGCACCAAAAAAAAAAAAAAAAGGCAAAACAGGTTAAGAGCAGCAAGAAAAAAAAAGGCAGTAAAGCACCAATACCCTATATTATGCTGTATTAGTTCTCTGTATATCCTGATGTAATATACTGTTTTCTTATCAAACTATTTTGCTTAGAAATCAATACAAAATGCAAGCCTTGCGGGAACACTAAGCAAATGTCCAGTAGAGGCTGAGGGGATATAATTAGAGATGTTTTACTGACTGATTAGTGGGCTGGAACAAATCAGGTTGAAGGATGATTTTTTTTTTTTTTTTTTTTTTTTGAGAATTAGAATAGGGAATGAATGTATAAACTAAGCAGTAAAGGTAAGGGAAGAAAAAAAAGCCCTCAAAATAATTTGCTAAGTGTATTTATATGCTAACTTTTTAATGGACAAAGTTACAGAAAAAGCTTTCAAAAATCCCATCAGGCTCCTGAGATGTGAAAATAGAAGTAGTATTATGGTTAACTTCCTTTAAAAATTTGCTGCTTTGTTGTGTACACAGTGCAATAGGATGCAGCTCAAATAACTCTCTGCAGTATTCACGTTTTCATCAGTGCTGTGTCTGTAGTGGGCACTGATGTTGAGCAGGATGACTCATCGCTCCTTCCCGACTGGGGAAATGGGGAAGAAAAGGGTGATGCTTCTGAATAACTGAACTTGATGCTCTCCCGAGACTCTGCTGTGGTAGGTGAGGAATAGCTTTCAATCTTAGCCCAGCTAGCATTGTAAAAAGTTCCTAAGTGCTTACTATAAAGCTATGGCACAACTACTCACTGTCCTTTCAAGTGTGGCTGCGTTCAAATGAGTGCTTAAACTGCAGTGATTAAAATCACTGGTGTAGACCTTTTAAGATCTACAAGGTTAAATATATATAAATATTTCTAGTAAGGGGATAGCCCTATCCTCTATCTAGCCTACATAATTACAGAATTATTTCCTATCATTTGCGTCAGATGAGGATGTATAATATTATGAATTTTGATTAGTCTTTTATAAAACTTGATTTTTAGCCCTATTACAACTTTAAGAAGAAATGCTAGCTCCCTGTTTAAATGTAACATGAGCTATTGACCCACCACAGGCTGACAGCCTGAAAGCAAGTTAATCAGATCTCAGTATTTCAGCTGTGCAGCARTACACTCAAAGCTAACTGTGAGTGGACACCAAAGCTCTCTGGGGGTTCATTCCCTCTTTTCCCTCAGAACGGCCTGTTTTAGTGCTTGCTTGCTTGGTGCTTGCATAGTGAGTACTCCCCAACTGCAGGGCAGGCTGCTCTTAACCAGGTGATCAGGTCCCAACATGATCAGTGTGCAGGGACTGGGGCGAGCAAGGAACCTGCYGTAAAGGTGGGTTTCCATCACCAGCTCTGAAGGTTTGTTTCCAGGGGCACCCTGCTGGTGTGGTAGCACCTGTGCTACCAGAGTGGGTTGTGTAGTAGCTGCTGAAAAAGTTTGAGTGGTTTGGGGTCAGTGTTTTGTTTCRTTCCTAATGCGTAAAAGCAAAAGCATACAAGGCAGGCAGCAAGCTATGAATGCAAGCTTGAGTATTCACAGCAGCAGAGTTGCCTTGGTAGTGTGTGTCTGGGGCTCGTCCATTCAGCTCAGGCCTCCCATCCTTTATTTTTGCATCAACAAATTAAACGTGAAAGCTGGGTAAAGCGAGCTCTAAATAGCTAAAAATAAACTCCATTATCTGCAGAGCAGGGCAGCATTGCCTTTACTCTGCTGGCCGATACCTGAGCCAGGGGAAACGGATCAGCCGAACGTCTGGGCTTGGTGCTCGTAAATGAAGGGCTGTGGCTTTAAGCAATCGCTGGCTGCTTGTGCCAATTGCAGAAGCTGCAGTGTGTGCCGCTGTCGGGAGCGACCGGCGCGGAAGTACGGTAACCTGCGGGCGTGAGGCACAGCTGAGGCGAGGTCCAGTGGAGCCCTTCCTGCCGTGCCGAGTTCGTAGCCGGAGCAGTTCGGGTGGTGGTGCTGCCACCTGTGCACTTCGCACGTGCGCGGGGGGCAGAGCGGGGGGCTCCGCAAGCTGGAACATGGGCTGCTCTAGTAGCAAACTGTGCCTCTATTCTCAGTGTGCTGCAACAAGGGTAATCGGCGTTTGTTTTGTAGCGCTTTTCCGCACCAGCGCCAGGGAGTCGGGCAGGAGCTGACCGCCAGCAAGGTGAAAGCGCCCCGGCAGCAAGCGGCTCCTGCCTGGGAAGCCGGGACCTTGTCATCTCCGCAGCGCTGCTGCGGCTCCGGAGGGCTGTTGCCGAGGCGCTCCCGGGACTGCGGAGCCGCTCTGCTGCGGCAGCGGCGCCTTTCCGTGGGCCGTCCTGCCGCGCCGGGCGCCCGCGACTCCGCTGCGCGGGCGCTTGTGCGGGGTGCGGGCGCGGGGCCCCGCGAGCCTCTGCCCCCGGTGCAGCCGCAGCCGCCTTCCAGGCGAAGCGGCGACTTGCGCTTTCCCTTTGGCTTTAGCTCGGATTCGTCGTAATCCTTCSTAGCATACAAACCAACGTCTAGCTTAAAAATTGTGAGAAGGGGGTGAGTTGTATTCAACTTTGACCTGGGCTCTGCCTTTGCTTCATGGAAGACTGAGCTTTTAGCAAAGTTTCTCATTTTGTGTTTACATTTTGTGAAGTAAGCTTAAGATAAATATTTAATGTATGCCTGTTTCACATTTRCCATACTTTTGTGCCCTTGACAGGTATCAGTTGATATCTTCTGTAGGTTTCTGTTGCCACACCCACCATAAAATATGTAAATTAATTGCTGCAAAGTGGGATTTTAGTTGCGGTGTTATCCTGGAAAAGAAGTATTCTTTGTTTATAAGTATAACTTCCTTAACAGCAGAAGAACATCTGTGTATTTTGTAACAGCAGAACTGTTATCCTAAATGATTCATATCTTGGCTCCTTGCTTCTGCCTCTTGTTTTCCTGCAGAACACATGCAAGTTAATGGGTGGAAGGTGCCCTATTCACAACACTAGTCACTAAATGTTTTGGTTTTGTTTTGTTTCTCTACAGAGGGAGGAAGCACTAAAACAGCATAAAGAGTTATCTCAAGAACTAGTTAACCTTCGAGGAGAGTTAGGTAAGAATCTATTTTTCTAATTTTAACGAAAAGAGGAAAACTCTGGTCTCTGGAAAGACGGATGCCGTGGTATTGTAGTGGCAGTTATCTAATTCCCTGAGTGAATTCTGCTCAGATGCTTAACCGCAGCATTTCTCTGGAGCCTTGACAGCCTGACCCCAGGTTCACCGAATTCCTGGCACTGATGTGGCTGCGCCTAGCAGGGCCTCCGCACAAAACATGTATCTGATGACCAAGGCATTCGCTTTCTAAAAAGGGAGGATGTCCAACATTGTATATATATCTGTTCGATCTATAAATTAATTATTTGTATGCTGCTTCTAGAGATTTGTTGGCAAAAATCCACAGAGTTATAAAACATACTGTGCAAAATCTGTATTTTTTGCCTTGGTGGCTTTTAGCTGAATGAGCGTAAAATTAACAGAAGGAAATGCTATCAGACTAATGAGATGAAATCTTTGAACTCATCCTAGTGGACAGTTATAATATGAAACTGAGCTATAATGTTCAAGGGCAGGTTTTGCCAACTTTGAAGCTTGCTTTAACTGCATTTAATGTTAACTCCATATATCATATTTGAACTCAAAGCAGTATAATCTTCTGGAGTGCAATAACCCATTGAATTGAAACTGATAGTACTTGAAAGTGAAGCTAGCCTTTTATAAAAGCACACTTCTCTTACGATGAAGCCCCCTTAAAAAAAATATTTGGGGAGCAGAAATAATCTGTGTGCAGCAGTTTCAGACACATCACTTATTACTGGAAAAATTGGAATATTTATTTTCACATGCTTCAGAAGTTGAGTATAGTCTCAGCCAAGCTTGAATATGAATGTTGGTCTTATTAAATGCAGCAGCTGCACATAATTTCCAGATTTATTTTTCAGTGTTGATTAATAAGATGGGCATTCCCTGGCAGCTAATCAGAATTGAAAACTTGGTGGGGGTGGGGGTGTGTGTGTGAGAGAGAGAGAGAGAGAGAGAGAGAGAGAGAGAGACCCCACCCAGCTGAACCAACAGAGCGTGGCTTCTTGGCTTCTCTGCTCATCACTTACTGTAGTCCAATTTTGAGTGTTATTTTAAAAGGAAACGTTTTGGTGAGAGCCTTGTTTGATATTGCATAAAATTGCAAATATGTGAATGAGCAGCATCTCTGGCAAAGAAAGCCTTGAAGCCTAAGGTAACAAATACATTGTAGAAATGCCAGAATTCTCCCAATTTACTTCTTTTTTTTTTTTTTTTTTTTTTTGTGTGTGTGTGTGTGTTAGATTGAGCTGAGAAGCTGAGATTTTTCTAGAGCTTGGTGCATTGTCGCTACTATCAAAGGTGCAGCCTTTAACTGTTGTACCAGTGAAATGCTCCGAGTGCAATTTTGCAGTTGTTTCAGGGAACTGTGAGTCAGGACTGCCTTTGAAAGAGCCTTGCCTCCCTCTTGCTTTGCGACCCTGTCGCCTGCCTCGTGCTGGTCCTGGCACCCGTGCAGCTATGCAGCGAGCCAGCCTGGGGGCCTCCGCTGCAGACCGGTGATTTGAAGTGCTGCTGACGTGAAGGTGCCTGGTTTAATTCGGTGTGTGGCTGAAGGAGGCCAGAGCAAAGCAAGGGGAAGGAGCTGTGAGCAAGGTGGAGGAAGGTGGTTGTGTCTCTCTCCAGCAGCACTCTGCGCCTCTGTGTCACTGTCCAAGAAACTAGAGTCTTAGTGTAGAGATGAGCTTCTTGCATTCTGGGTGAACCATAAAATCCATTTTGTTTAAATTTGTTGAAAAATGACTTCAGAAAGATTGCTATTGGAGCAAGAAAAGGTTTCTCCATTCCTCCATTTGCTGGTATCCTCAGTGTTTTTTCATTTATCACCGTGGTCACTGTGTTGGTCTTTTAATAGAAAGAGGAACATTCAGCTTAAATGGCTAGACGAAGAGCTAGCCAGCACTTGCATCTAAGGATGCCTAACTCTTAGATGAGTTTCCCATGAACTTGTTCAGTCGTGCTTCTGTTAACAGCCTGCTGAGCCCATATATGGGATTTCTGTTTCAAGAATATGCTGCTCACAGGACTGGCAACTAGAAAACTTCAAATGCAACTCAGCTTGATTGACCTGTGACACATATTGATCACAGAATCATCAGTGGGCCATGCTAGCTGACATGCTGCTAACCAAAGGGGACGCTGTCAGCAGTTCCCCTTATTTGAGATGGTCTTTGTGTGTCAGCTCTCCAGCAGCACCCGATTTGCTTCCCTTTGTAAGGCTTCTAAGCCATGATTTCAGTGAAGCAGTTTTTTCATGCAGTTCCCTAGTCTTCACTGCACGTCCCTCTCCCCAGCATGTGAAAGGGAACAGATTTAATCACAGAAACKAAAAACTGGCCAAGTCTTCAGTTTCAACAAGTTTTAAAATGGTTAACATACACTAAGAAAGGGGGGGGGGGAGGGGAGACCTCACTTGCTGACAAGGTATAAGAACAAAACTCATATACTGTTAGTTGTAGCTGGAAATAATCTGTCCATGCATACTCACTGATCAGCTCTGTGCTGTTACTGTTGAATGGATATAGCTGAATTTACTTCAAAACTGCCTGTGGAAATCTCAAGTGCTATATATCTTAATTCACAGTATGCACTGGGCATAGGTGACCTCAAAGTAAAGTACAGTTTGAATCTTACTTAGGCTGCCTGTACATGTTTTACRTGTCTCATGGAGTCCCCAGCTGTTTTTGAAACAACATGAATTACATTTTGGAAACTGGCAGTCTAGGAGGAGGAGCCAGGTGTGTCAAACTCAGTGTAGTTTGTGCACTGGATGTTGCCAAGTTTGAGACAAACAAGAATCTCTTTCAGCTTGCACCTTGCACACTAGCGAGTCCCTAGTTTGTTCCTTTGAAGTATAATTATGTACACTCCCAAGCTCCTTTATTTACCTTACAAAACCACCAAGTTGGCTTGCTATCAAATAGTCCGTTTGCTAGATTATTCTGTATTCCCCTTTTTACCAAGATGCTTGTTAGCTTAATAAATATGTGCAAACATTTTCTTTTGGAATGACTTAAATATACATCGTGATCTTAGAACTTCACCTTTGTAACCACTGCGTTGTGGAGCCACCGGTTCTGGAACACTTTCATGTGGCTGGTGGTTACTGGACGCTTCATTTTCTGATTTCAGTAGTTGGAAATGTGCGAGATAGCAGTGATGATGGATTTGAGGAATGGCTTTTCAAAGGAGTTCATGTRCAGGAAAAGCCGTGTTCTTAACATGGGTTTCTTTACAAACTCTGGCCACAAGGCCTGAAACTAAAAGCGTTGAATATAAATGCCCTTGTTCTGGGAACCTGGAGCCGGTAYGAAGGCTGGGAACCTGAAGCCAGTATGTTTGCCTGCCCTTTCTCTTCTCATTAACATAAAAGATAATGTACAAATTATTCTCAGTTACCTGTTTAATCAGGTAAGTAGAAATTGCAAGAGTTGCATATTTTTTCAGAGACACAAAACTAACCCTTAAATTAATTGCATTCTAAATTGTTTTAGAGCCTCTTTATCCTGGACATGATCCAGGTCAGTACTGCCACAGAGCAGCAGGTGCAAAGCTGACTCAGCCTGCGTGTTGGCTGTCTGAAAACTGCAATTCGTGAGCCTTTTTCAGTGTGCTGGAGAGACTTGCATATATACATATATTTGCCAAATGTGTAAACCCTKTTTCTTCTCCTTTTACTTCGTGGCAGTTGTTCAAGAATATTTTCTTTAAAATACCAATTTGTTACCTCTTTTTAATAAATGACTGAAGTGTTTTGTAGGTTGGGGGGGGAAGATTATTGTTTTACTCAAAGATGGAATTAATGTGATTTAGTTTTCAGGTTATGAATCATCTTTAAAAAAAAGCTTAATAGTAAATAGACATTTCCATCAATTATTGGGGGGAGATCTCACTTCAGAGGTCACGCTCTTGCCTGCCTGCTGATACTGTAGTAGTTCCTGTATCAGAGGGCAGGAACTTACTTCCTTGCAGATACTTGAATGCCTCATACGTATTCAACCATAYGCACTAAGTTATGGCTTAAGGCATGCATGCTTAAAGCATGCAGGCAGGTCAGCCTGTCTCATTTCAACTTGCCCAAGAACAAAAATATGAAATGTGACTTAACGTTCTGTACCATTAATTTCATAAAAGTAATGTCAAGAGGAACTTGGTAATAAAGATGATGTTTGGGCAGAAGAATTTCCAATATTGAGAATCTGCCAAAAGCATGAATATATTATTAGATGGAAAAAAAATTATAGGGAGCTTGTATGGCTCCAGCAGGCTTACTGGTCAAAAGAATATGTACMTAAATCTTCCAGTGTGGAATATAAAGTTAGAGCAGTAAAATATTGTATACTCTGACAAAACGCCATGTTAAAATACTTGATTTTTTTGTAATTATTGCTTTTGCACATCCCCCAAACATTAAAATGCTGCTAGTTAACTGTTGTAGTATACTCAGTTTCAAAAATGATGAATTGGAAATACTAATGGATTTTTCTTAAGTCGTAGTTAAGACTAGTGAGTGACCTAGGCAATTTTATGAAGATAACTTTTGTTCTGAAATAACTTAGGATACAGGGGTAAAAAAGGATCAATGCTGTTTCTTCATCTTAAAGTTATGGTCGTGGTGGCTTTTAGGGGAATATAACTGGAAAAATAATTTCATGGAAGCATTTGAGAGATAACAATTCATAACTAAACCAATTCAACCCTTCTATCCTTAAAATAAGGATACAAAAACTGAATTTTGTATGGCAATATCACACAATTGTAAGGGTTTATCCCTTGGTTGCTTTTACCGAAAATGTGCACTAGGTTTCTTGGGGATAGAAATAGATAAGGCAACTTGTGCACTTGCGCATTCCCCTCCTTYACCTGGTGCTACAGTTCATGTGCTTTGGATTCACTTTGCATGTTAAAAACGGCATTTCTGATTGGAGGATATCCTGTTACCAAATTTCAGATAYTTCCTGTGATTGCCAAAGGTTTTGCCCAGAAGAGTTTAAATTTTTAATTTATAATAAAACAGGTGTTAAGCAGCCTACAATGCATTATTAAACCTGTTTCCTATTCTAATAATACAGGGCATGAGAGAGGGAGGGTTGTATGATTGGCTGGGACGACTAAGTGAGATAAAATATTAATGGCCTTGCTGTTGGAATAATGAAGCAATCTTGCTTCTGGAGGCCAAGTACAGCATTTCCTCTATTCTATAAGTATCTTGAAAGCTTAAAACTTTAGTGTTACGGATGAGGTTGAACCTACTTTATGGATAAATGGCTAGTGCCTCTTTTCATCTCTGTGGTTTTATTTATTTATTTACTTATTTATTCTTCTCTCAAATGCTGTTGGGCCACTTATCTCCTGTTGTTTTTGCACTCGAGGCCTGTGGTCTCTTTTAATGTGCARCATAATGAAGATGTGGAATTGTGGAGGGAAGTGCTTTCGGAGGGGAGAGGAGAGCAAGGGAGCACTGTAGTACCTTACAAAAACTCGGAAGCATGCACAGCAGGTGTCTCTGAAGTGGATGAGAAGTTGAAATAGAAATTTTGTGTAATAGATCCTTCTGCTACTGGAAGAGCATATCCTTCAGTTAATAAAGTTTTCCTCAAAACTAAGCTCTGGTGTTCTAAGAAAGTTCTTAGGTGGGATAATCCATCATCACCAGTTCGGTTAGTCACAAGTTTTGCAGCATCYCCTTGCTGTGGATGAGYAGCCAGATTAAGGAATTATATTTGYRTTTTTTCATGGCTTGTCCCTTTCCTAAAATAAGGCAATGTATAGTTATTAGTATTATTTGTTGTGGAGGTGGATAAGGCTGTGCAAAATACTTGCTGCAGACGCTTGTGAGTCTTGAATGCAGGGACAGACCTCTGGCTTGTGGGAGCTCTCTTAATTGCCCACGAACAACTCTTTGATCAGAGCTTTGGCTGGAATGTCGCATGTGCAGTGCCGTGCCGTGCCGTGCCGTGCCGTGCCAGGGGGAGCTCGCGTAAGCCGTCCTGAAGGTTGCTCTGGCCTCTGTTTGGAGGACAGGGACTCGTCTTTGCTTCTGTCAAGACCAGATTTGTAATCTGCAAGGAAGCATTTCAGAGGCCAGGCGTTACCTTGAAGGAAACACAACCTTCAACTTCCAGTGCAGGTTTTAAGTTAGTTTTGTTTGTCTTTGTGACATTAGTCTTCTCATAAACCTGACTTGAAAACTGGCTAAACAAGAACTAATACGACTGTTTGCKTTAGTAAAGGTGTGGTTTGTTGTTTGATTTCTCCGTTCTATAAAATGCTATACACCACCTGAAATTGTCTGTATTTGGCCATCTGACATTGGCCATCTGAGGTAAGAAAATGAGATAAGGCAAATTCTTTTGAACCGAGACAAATGCATGACTCTGGCCTTCCGAATAAAGAATTAGATGACTGCTTCTTCCTCTTTCCTTTTAAAGGAAGTGGGTCATTTGATGCATTTTGCTACAATTATTTCAAATGAGGCATGTGAGTCAATTGCCTCTCAGCTTTGCCTCTTGCTCTGCTGTAAATGATCCGAGCGGTTCTGCATGTGGCTGTGTAATGGCTCTGTCTGGCTCTGTGCCTGTTCCTTTGCCTTATAAAATAAAATCCCTTATCCCATAATGTTCCTTTTGCCCCCAAAACATGACAATGCAAAGCACATATATTCAGTAACTATACACCAGTGTGCTGTGATAGAAGTGTGAATATTAATGTTTTGTTTTTCCAAAGGAAGCAGTTCTTATAGAGGTGGGCATAAGGAGTAAAGAAAGCATAATAAATACCTTACTTGTTGGTGACCGCTCTCCCTCTCAGTATAGAAAGCTGTGAAATCAGCTTTGGTTGCAGAGAGTGTTCGAGTATGTTTTTGTTGAGCCTTTAGCTGGGTTGTTGCCAGTCACGGGGTGAACAGCTCTGTTTACAGCTGGCCCGGCAGCAGGTCTTTTAAACAGAACTAGCGCAAAGCTAAGCCCGTTAGAACTGGYTCAAGTAGATGCACGTGAAAACTGATTTTGAGGCATCGTATCTCACTCTTTTATACTTGTTAGTTCAAATACAGGTTCCAGGTGATTGCCCTAGAGCTGAGACTTCATTACAATTTCCTTAAATCAGAGTGCAAGTAGCATCCGTTCAGTTCTTCACTTGCTGTTGACGAGCTTTAGCAAAGTGGGAATCTAACAAGTGTGTAATTTCAGGCACTCCTACTTGAAAAGACTCCTCTCACTAATAGCTGAGACTAGTACTGATTTGAAAATGTATGCTTTAAGATATTGTAATGTATATATCTTAAGACTCAAACAAAGCTGTACTAAGAATTTCCTGTAATGCTTATATGAAGATTCATGAATCTTCCAATGCTTTTATGGAGAGTTTAAATTGATATTGCTCAGGCAGTCTGCCAAGCAGTTATAAAGTGCCTGTATGTATGACTTCTCCKGTATTTAATCCAATATCACATTAACAGTCCAGTCATTTTTTTCTTAGATAGACATATATTGGCTAATCTGTTTATTTTAGCAAAAGCACTAGAGGCTGTATATAAACAATTTGCTTATGATATTCAGAGACCACATGCTTCCATTACACAATTCCRGAAGCAACCAATGGCTAGAAATAAGGTGAAAGATGTATGTTGCAGCTGTATTAGCAGTAGAAAAATGATTCTCCCTATTAAGACCCTTCTGACTGGGATTGTGAATACTAAATTTAAAACTCAGAAGTTACTAGCTTCTATGTTGACTTTTAATCACCTGTAAATATGGGGAGACAAACCTAGGCAGTCATCTTAGCTGACCTATGTTTAATATAAATGGGAAGAGAAATATACTGTATTTCTTGTTTTCTTACTTCTCTGTACTTTGCCAGAAACTATCCTGTATCTTGCATATTTAAKTATCTTAGGCCTATGCGTGTTGGTAACGTGTTTCGGTTGGAGGTTTTGTGTTTTATATCACTCCGTATTGGGTAGCCCATGTGAGGCTAGAATTGCTTCTCTGTTGCATATCTTACTGTAATTACCATGTTAAATAAATGGTTTTCAGGATATTAGGACTTTCCAATTTAGCTAAGTGGTTTATACAGCAAAAAGTGAAGTACTCTGAGAAATCCACTACTGAAATGGGATCAATTAGGTGAAGCAGTAAATCCAATTACCTTTCTTATAAGAGCACTCCAGTATCTAGTGAGACATGCCTTGATATATCTTTTATGTCATGACAAACTCGCGTTTGTGTTCTTGATAAGGGTTCCTGATATAACTCCAGATTCAAATAATTCTCAGCATAAGAAGCATTGGACTGTGAATTCAGTGTTTTTCCAAAGATCTTAAAGATCATCTTTTTATATGTTGAAGATCATCTTTTTATATGGAGGTGGTATTAATTTATAGATAAATTATGTTTGTATAATGCTGTTGCTGTGCAGAGTATTCATTGCTATCTTTAATACCTGTAGCAAAGACCAAACATGAATTTAGCATTGAACTTGATTACTTTTTCTTTTGAAATCTTCAGTAACCACCTCTGCAGCTTGTGAGAAATTGGAGAGAGACAGGATTGAGCTGCAAGCTGCTTATGAAGGATTTGTGCAGAAGTTAAATCAGCAACATCACAACGATTTAGCTGAGCTGGAGGAGAGGCTAAAGCAGTTTTACACAGCAGAATGCGAGAAACTCCAAAGCATCTGCATTGAAGAAGCTGAAAAGTACAAAGCGCAACTCCAAGAACAGGTTTGTGACACTTAAAGTGAAAATGTTCTCTAGTAATTGATTTCTGTTACCGTGAGCCTTCAGACAGTCCTGATTTTTCGCTAGTACTGGAGTTGGTAGCTTCATTTAATGTGAAACTTGCCTTTACTGCAACTAGAAAAATGCTACTACACTAAGCTGTCCAGATTTTATTGCTTAAACATGTTGCAGGTTCCTAATGTTCTGCAAACTCCAGTGGCTTYTGGAGCTCTACTAGATATTTGCATCTGCTTGAGTTTTGAGATTTATAAAAATACATTTGGCCTGTGAACTTGCTTTGCAACAACTCAGTGTGTGTGACAGACACATCATCCTGTTAGTGTCTGTGAACTATAAGGCATCACTCATCTACCAAGTGCTGTATGTGGCTTAGTTTCTCACATTTTATGCTACCTTTAAGTGCACTTTATACTACCTTTATACTACCTAGACTATCTAAAACATGTACACAACATACTGCACACAGCCATTGTAGCAGTGCTTCTTTAAACATGAATTAATTTGATACGCTGCAGGGGAGGAAATCATATTGTCATATTGCAGGTTGACAACTTAAACATCACGCATGAAAACTTGAAGCTGGAACTTGAAAGCAGCCACTCAGAAAAAGTAGAGGAGCTGAAAAAGGAATATGAATCTTCTTTTTCAGGCAAGTATTTTGTATTCAAGTACATACACTATAGTACTATTAGTTCTAAGCATAAATATTCAAGCTTTCCTCAATATATCCATTTAATCATTCTTTGTAACCATATGTGTTTAATAACATTGTCAAAATTCCTTCTTTTAGAACACAAGGCTTATTTTACATACAGAAATAATTGTAATCCCATTATAGTTGAATGAAACCTGAAAAACAGTTTAAGATTGGATTTCATTTCTTTCAGTAAAAGATGTGTCTAAATTGCAGACTRCCCTTAAAATTTCAAGGTAACAAGTAAAATGCTTTTCCTGCCATGTTTTTGTAAGGAGCACCTCAGAATTGAAATCCAGGAAAAGTGGGGTTGTTTACTTTCCAGATTAAAAAAAAATAAAATAAAAGATGTTTCTYGAGTTGAGAATTACTATGCATTGTTCACGCCATGCTGAGGTGAAGGTTGTTTTTTTGGGGGCAGGAGGTGAGTGTGCTCAGTTCTAAATGGCGTTGCATCTTAATTGACTGAAGAGATGATTTCCCTCCAGTGTCCAGCTCCACTTGACAACCTAGTTTCTAAGGAGACTTTTTCCTCCAGCTTTAAAGCTGGTGACACTTTCACTACAATCAAGAAGTAATGTCTTACTGCTTGACATCTCCAAAGCATGAATGAGTATAGAGATGAAACATTTTTAAAGATGCTCCTGGAAAACATGATTTCAATTGGTTGTCTTCCCTTTCAGAAGTTCAGCTTTTGTCAGATGTTTCTTTAAGCTTCCTGTACTCAATTTCTCAGTTTGTTGCCTGCAGATGAATGCTTTTAAAGTTGGCATGCTGCCAGCTAATTAAATAGAATGAAGTGTGAGGGGATGATCTATAAATCTGAAGCAGCAATAAATCTGATGCTAAGTATATCCATATTGTTTAAAATGGTAATGATAGATGTTCTTTCCATGTTTTTTTTTTTTTTTTTTTTNTTACTTTTTTTCACCATGTCTTAAGAAATATTAAAAATCTGCAAAAAAAATCATTTATTTCAGAGCTCAAGAGTGCCCATGATTCTGAAAGGAAGTCACTTCAAGATTCCTTTAAAGAGAAGCAGGAATTGCTAGAGGTTTGTTAAGGGTTTGAGACATGGCAACAGTGTAAAACTTGTAAGGTGTTTTGGAGATATGCACTGAATTCTTGGCCTAACTATACCATATCTTTTCATTTTAGAAAAAGATCGATGAATTAAAATGTGAAAATGACTGTCTAAATGAGAAGTTGAAATTAGAAGAGCAAAAACAAATAGCCAAAGAAAAAGCCAATCTTGTAAGTCCTGATCCTCAGAAGTAAAGCAGATGAACAAATCTTGTAGGCCTGTTTTGGGGGGGAGGTTATTGCATAATACGCAAAGTTTGCTATCAAGTCTTTATTATGTGCAGTAGATGGTATGGACAAACTAATACCTCAGTATCCGTTGTTGAAAGGCATGTACCTGAATTAAGTCAGTACACAAAGTAGCACCGACTCTATTTGCACTAAAATTAACTTCCTGATAAAACTGATGACTATGTAATGTTCTAATTTCCTTCTGAGAGTGACAAGTAGTTGGTTCTTGGGAATTTTTTGAAGGAGTTGCGAGTTAACGTGATTAGAACATCCGAGTAAGTTACTTGTTACTAAAATGTTCTTGCAGCCAAGACTTGCCTCCTCTTCTAGCAGCTGCCTTGCTTGTGAAGTGTAGGGCTCTGATACTTACTAATATTTTGCATAAATTACACTCCTACCAGAAATATTTCTCAAGCACTAGACAGTGGTGTATACTGGCTTTACCACTGCAAACATCTAAAGCTGTTGAATATCAAAGTCAGTGAAGTTATTGGCTAAGTTAAATTGAAAGCTGAAGCGTGCCACAAAAGGCGTAACGTAGCTTTCTAGATGATCAACAAATGTTTTGAAAGTGCCATAATCAGTGTRGGCTGTCTTGTATCATTACCTCAAAATTCACTTTTTGTTTATGAGTCTTAATGCATTTTTTTTCAAACTGGTTCATGCTTATTGCTGATGTATCTTTTAGAAAAACTGCTTTTGTCTGCCTTTCTTCCCAAGGCTGCTGTCATCTGTGATGCTCCTGGAAGTAGAAATGTGCRTAGAACGTTTTCATATATCGGAGAGGATTAGATATAAACATGCTTGTCTTTCCAGTTTGAGCTTTAGAATTGCTTATCCAGTGAAGAGAAATTCTAAGCTWAAAACTCATTTAAAATGCTTTATTAGTGGCACATCTTCAGATTTTGCCAGTTTAGCTACTATAAATGATCAGTCTGCATCAGTTTCCCCTAGAAGCAGGTGACATGCAAGTGCAGTAAGTCTGTGTTTTCTGGCAGTAGAGTCTGTTAAAAATAGTGGTTTTGGACACAGACGATTTGTGTGCAGCTGCTGTTTAATTTGAGAACAGACTTCAGCACATGCTCCTCATTTTAAGAACTGGTAAARCATTTAAGACAGAAAATAAAATAGAGGGTCAGTTCTATGTAGTATGAGACCACAAGGTAGGAMAAGTGGGACAGGAGGAAGACCTGGTCAGACAGAGGGTGGCAGAGCAGAACCCAAGCTATTTGGCCTCTKCCCAGGTACTGGGAGCCCTTGGGGCAGAAAATGTGAATAATCACAGAGCTTTGGGAAGGGAAGAAGAGCCAGAGAAAGCATCTGCTGTGTGTGCAACAAGTGCAGACTTACCTAATAGAAATTATTCTAGTTTTCACTGCAATTTCATTTCTTTCTCTCGCACTGTTTATTCTAGAGGCAGGGCAGAGCTGCAGCCGGGGGAATCTGCCATCACAACACGCTGCGGTGGTTGGGAGGGAGGACACCAAGGCAGGCGTCACGGGGAGGCTGCACTTGGGAGTCTGAACTGCTTTCCAGAAATACATTCAGACATTATGTAATTTAAAGGAGCAATAGTCGATGCCTTAATGGCAGTTAACATGAGACAACTTCAAAAGCTTGAGGCTTCTCTATGGAAGAAGATTAATTTGACCCAGTAGACTCTTCTGTGCTAGATACAAATTCTGCACAATAAGAAATTTCCATTAGCCTTTTGAAGACAGATATATTTTTAACTCTCCAGTTCTATCTAACTAGTGTCACTTGATATTCCTGTAGGATATTCTGTGTGGAGGTTTTGGGTTTTTTGTAAAATTCTTACCTAGATGTTTCAGTCTTTCATCTGACTTTATGCTGGAGAGTGAATAACTAACATGGTAGCTCAGATGCAACTTCTTTTAAAAGAAATTTAACTCTTAGGAGCAGAGGAAGAAATTAATAAAAATGACGTTTTCCCCTAATAGCTCCTAAACTCTGTGTAAAGCCATAAAAATAAATAACTGCAAATTTGCAACTTTTTTGTCCCATTCTCTGAGACACAGCAGTATTTCTGCACAGAGTCCTCTGTTTAAAAGTAGTAATTAAGTAAGAATCATAAATGGCACGGTCCTTAAATGAAGAAGAATGAAATGCATAGCTGATTTGGCCTTTGCATTAACTGTGGATGGTACTGGTTGTGTCCTCACTTTCCGGCATAGCACTCGGACACTGTCTGTGGGCTGCATCCCACAAAACTGCAGGAGGTTTTCCTGCAACTTCTTACTTTTCTGATGTTGCAATGAAGCTGTTACTCAACTCAGAACACCAGTAGTCTTACCAAAATACATTAAAACAAGTTTTGTTTGTTTTTAAAGATAAACTTAGTTACACAATATGCTTGATCATTCAATGTCTTCTGTTTCTGTTCCACTCATGCTACCTGGAAATGAATTGAAACTTGTTTTTGTTTTTTTTTTCTTTTTTTTCTTTTCTCTCTCTCTCTCTCTCTCTTTTTTTTTTTGATTCCCCTTACTTTGCTTGCAACTACACCTTTGAAATCATAAAGACATCTTTTACTCTGTAAAATTCAAATGGTTCCTTACTCTGGAAAATAGATCCTTGAAGGAAATGCATCTGACTTTAAAAAAAAAAACAACAACAAAAAAAAAACACTCAGATTCATGTCCTGACTTGCTGTATAGCAGATGAGTTACAMTGTACAACAGTGCAAGACTTGTATTTGCTGTTGCATTGCAAGGCCATTAAGAGGAGTGTAAAAATGTCAACTTTTGTTTACTCCGTAAGAGCTACCTTCAGACTCAAAACAGTGAAAATTAGCTACGGTCAAGTTCGTAGGTTTAAACTTTAAGTGCTACTCCAACACCTGAAAACTTTAAAAATATTTACCCAAGTGGCTTTTGGGTATGAGTTATGTGTAAAATGAAGCAAGTTTTGGAGCTCCCAGCCTTAGAGAGCGCCTTTGGGCACACCCRCAAGGAGTTTTGCTGTGATAGCATTAGTGCCTTGCTTTTGATTCACAAGGGTTTTTCCACAGTTGTACAAAAACATTTTCTAAATGTTTTATTCTAAGAAAAGCTGCAACTGTCCTAAAATGAAGAACAAACAAAATCAGAGGAGAAAGTGGTACTAGATCTTTTTTTATTATTATTCAAATTGATATTCATATTGATTACTTAGAACAAGTAACTCTTGTTACCACATTTATTTTCTTTCTCTTCCTAAGCAGCAGAAAAATACTTAAATTGTTTCTGAAATTCAGGGTAATAAGCGAATTCTATGGCAATCTTTCAGAAAAACCCACAGATAATGTATCTGGAACAGGAACTGGAAAGTTTGAAAGCAGTTCTGGAGATCAAGAATGAGAAACTGCATCAGCAGGATATAAAACTGATGAAGATGGAAAAACTGGTGAGCTTCCCTTGGGGTCTGGCAATTTAGGACCATGTCTCTGAGTTATCTGCTGATGAATTCAGGCTGGTCAGAGTTGCATGCAAGGATTAACCTTTTGCTTAAAATGAAGCATTAAATTATAATGTGATGTGGTCACACTGCAGGTACGATTATATCAGTGTTAGGTTGTAATGTGGTGGTGGCAGGGGGGAAGGAGTTACCAGATGCTGTAAATAACGTTTTAACCCCTAAGACGACTACTGCTTTGTTTGCATTGATGTAGCTGACAGCATAGGGTCATCTTGGGGCCCTTCCACATCTCCTCTCCTCTCCTCTCCTCTCCTCCCCCCTACCCCAAAGAAAGATCCTTACCTGCTACCATTGCTCAAGAGTTAGGGAAGAACCTTTTGAGCACATACCCAGCATCCTGGCCTGCACTGTCAGGAAGATGTTAGCACAGAGCTAATCTTAATTAAACCAAAAAGACACACCCCTCCCACAGGTCGATAAATACAACTAATTAACATAAAATATGATATTGGAAAAACTAYTTTAATCTTCTCATCTAGAGTTGATTGCTCAGATCAAACATTTTAACTATTATTTTTAGGCTGCTTCAAGTTGTGTGGCTTTGTTCCTCATCTGTCTGTAATTACAAATTCTGCCCCCCAAATTGCCTTCTCCTGTGGAGTTACTTTGTGTTGTCTGGTTTGTAGGGCACAGCTTATCTTGGGTGGGGCCTTTGAGTGCTCTTGTAACACTTGCACAAGACTTTAATGAGGATGTATAGGAAGAGGTTTGGATACCAAGCGATACTTTCATGTCAGCTGTTCAGCATTGCACAGCATCGTGTGTTACTCTGTACCCACCGGTCTACAGCTCCTGTGCAAAAATCCTAGAAAAACTTCAGGTATTCTGAATGAAGATTGCCAGTGTAAAAGCCCTTAGAACATTCAACCATTTAATCACTGTTTTTCCTTAACCTTTGATAACGTACTGCAGTAACAAAGTGGAATGAGGAGAGCAGCAGGGAGAGCCGATTACATAGAGGAGCGCTCAAATTTTTCACTTTATCATGTTATTTCAAGAAAGTCTGTCCACCACTATTAGAAAAACCCAGTTAGTAACTAGTCAATTGGCAGATATCTTGCCTGTTTTTTTTTTTTTTTGCTGTCATTTAATCAGCACAAGTGCAAAATGCTAGTGCTATGCAAGAATAAAATCAGTAGACCTGTTTGATCATTAGAAAATATTAAACCACTACAGCAAGTCAGTTTTGCATTACTCCAAGGTCACTGTTTTTGCTTTTATTGTAATACAGTCTGCAAACTCCAGATTATGAATATCTGTTATGTTATAATTTAGTCAACAGCCTTATGAGCATATGTATGGGTTTTATTTTAACCTGTGACATTTTTTGAAAGGTGGAAAACAATACAATCTTAATGGATAAATTGAAGAAGTTTCAGCAAGAAAATGAAGAATTAAAAGCTCGAATGGACAAACACATGGAACTTTCAAGGTGAAAAATATCTGAGGACTTCTAGATATTCTTATTAACTGAGAGAAGGTGTTCCTGTGAGTAGGGGAGGAAAAAAAAATCTGTGTAAATATTACAGTGACCGATTTTGGTCTGAGTGCTTAAAAAGAATATACTCCTTCCTTCCCCACACATACYTATACAAATCTGCATTCTACTGTAGAAACAAGAAACAGGAAAAGATTGCAAGGAGTTAAAGGCTCATGTTCTTCAGTGCTCCAAAACAGTATTTCAATGAAGAGAAACCAACTCAGGAGTATCTTTTTACAGTAGCTGGATATGGCCTCTTTGAATATTGCTGGTTTGCGAGATAGGCTTGGCTTTACTTTTAACCATTTCAATTTAGTGATTTGTCCACAGCTGTAGAATGACAAAGGACAAGTGTGCTTTAGTTAGCAGTAACAGCAATATCTAGGTGGGTCTGAAGTTTTTGCAACTTGATCCATTGCTTAAAGAGATGGGCAAACTCTTGTAGTTTGAAGGAAACTATGTAGAGCTGGGCCTGCAACAAGGTCCAGAGGCTCCAGTATGGCATTTGTTATTTTAAATAGGACATGGAACACTTTTCAGATGCTTTTTCTGACCATCTTCACTGGTCTTTAGAAATGCTTCTTACTAGGACTCTTCCTCCTGCTCTCTTCAAGTTGCAAGTTTAAATTCAACAAGCATGAGAACATACCAGACCACACTGCAACTAATTTAGTTCAATCAAAGCAGGGGGTTTTGTACAATTTCAGAAAGCTGTGTTTCAAAATTATGTTCAATAATGTAACTTCCAACTTGAGTTATGTGCACTGATGTAAATCTTATTTTTGCAGGCAACTTTCTACTGAGCAGGCTGTTCTACAGGAGTCACTAGAAAAGGAATCAAAAGTAAACAAGCGTCTGTCAATGGAAAATGAAGAACTCTTGTGGAAGCTGCACAATGGCGACCTATGCAGCCCAAGAAAACTGTCACCCAGTTCTCCATCTGTGCCTCTCCAGTCCCCACGAAATTCTGGTAACTTCTCTAGTCCTACAGCATCGCCAAGATGACATCTCTTGAGACAGAGACAACTGCATTTCATTTATGATCTGCAGAACTGACCTGAACTTTAATCACAGGACCGAGAGCTATATTAGCTGAGTATGATGACTAAACATAACTGGAAACTATTTGGTGCAAAAACAGCTATAAGAGACAGACTATGGGAGTAAGACACTCATGTTGTTCCTCCCCAAAAGACTTGATTATGACCTCTATGGACATTGTTGCACAAAGCACTTAYGGAGCAAGGAAGTCTTGTTCGTTGCCTTTTCACCTAACTATAAGAAAAAGCTCAGGGGCTTAGAGATAAAGATCACAACATTTATAATATGTTCCTTATCACAGACACTTTTTTAAGGCTGTGTGTATGCGTGTGTGTGTGCTGTGAATGGAATGGATGTAACACACTGTGTGTGTGTGTGTCTAATGCTGCCTTCTTTGCTGTGTATGTAATAAAGGATAAAAGCTGACGACTATACATTGACATGTACGTCCTTAATAATGTCAGTATGCATGCTTTTAGCAAAGACTACYCTTACCCAGAATGGAAGAGAAACTGGCATTAGTACTATAGGTTACTTTTCTCCCTCTTTCTGGTTTCAGTTCAGTACAAGAATAGCATGAAAAGCTTTGTCAATTGACTTGCTGGTGGCCTATTTCAGTATGCAATTTTGAATGAATTTTAAAAACAAAGTTGAATCACAGTCATATTGTGCATGGATTATTTAATATCCACACACAACTGTCAGTTATGATTTTTGTTTTTTTGCAGGACACAGTTATCTTGGCTTTTAAGTCAGCAGTCACAGTCAGAATTATAAGTAGGGTCACCTTCATAGTCAGACCTTGGAAACTAATAGTTGCAGGTTTATATGCCTAGACCTATCCTTTTATCTGCTGAAAAGAATTACTTATTTCCCAAGGACAGCATTTTAATTGCAGAGGCCATCTGCTGAGGAAACAAGATGCAAGTTAGAAAGCTAAAGGAAAAAAGGTAATAATTGTCTTTAGGTGCATTCTTAACACAATTCTCAACAAAGATCTTTACGTAAAATAATTTGTGAATACCAATTCATTTGGTGACAACATTTTACTTTTCAAGTCTTAGTACTTTTATTAACATTCATCAGGGTTGGCTAAATCGCTATGAGTCGGAAGATGGTAACTGGATGTAGATGCAAAACTTGCCAGTTTTGCCATATCTTCCCCACAGACTGCAGAATATCAGTGTTTTCCTAGTTCATTTGTCAAAAGATCCTGCACAAGATATCCTGCAAAATAGGAAAAAAGCCTGTCCCTACTGCTTAAGCTGGAGGATAAGGGTGTCAGAATTTCATGAAATGTGCTGTGCTTCAAGTTTAAATAAGGTAATGGCAGAGCCTTGATACTCCCTTGGTCAGACCTGTTTAAGATCTCTACATCGTATCTACTAAACATAGGTTCAACCTCCAGTTAGTATTACAAAACACTRTTAGTGCTTACATTAGCTTGTTTTTCAAAGTACCATGAAGTACCATTTTCATGACCCCTGCTCTACTACTGTATAGCTAATGCTGTTATCTAGCTATGAAGTTAACTCCTTTGGAACACTGTATCTTCTAAGCTTCCCTGTGTTTTCCAGTAGCTTGGGAACCTTGAACCTAGGTGATGGAAAGAGTTTAGGGAACTAAAGTGGAGAAGCACTTCAAACCATTTTACCCAAGACTTGAAAAATCTTGGCACTTCACTGAGGAACACAGACAAGACTCGAACAGTACTYGTTCTGTAAGTAAACTTGTAATATTCTTCAAAATGTGACTAATCATTACATTTACCTAATTTTAAATAATGTGCAGGTTAAGGGTGCCCTTTCTATGGAACATTTTACTCTGTATCCCCTTGAAGGCACTGTACATGCCACTGTTAGTGGTGTCAGGACTTAATCTGTGTTCCAGGGATCTCAGATTCAACTATGAAAATTCTCTGTGGGCTGAAACTTGGCTTAAAGCATATCTTGGAACATTCTTTTATTTTCTGTGGTCAAATCTCTTTGACACATGTATTTGAGCTGAATGCTTAAAAAATAAACTTTTTGTACTGCTTAAAGGTTTTTTTTCCCTGATTGTTTAGTCAAATGATCTTTAATCTRAAGAGAGACATTTTTTGAAATGCTAAAAACTAATGCCTATTCAGCACAGGAGAACAACAACAGTAAAGCTTCAGTGCACAAATTATTAATGTTCAGCTAAACGATTGCAAATTTTAGCCTTACTAGTCTAATGTAGCTAGCAGTTACACAGGGCTTGCTTATGATGATTATTGGTTATTCATTTTGAGATGGCTGTTCCAAAAAATGGAAAATGGAGATAACATCACAAAATCATGTAGTAATAAAATACTTGACTACAGTGGGATTAACATAGGGACTCAATGTGAACGAGTGATAATTCTGTTTCTAAATCTTTCTGCAAATAGGTGAACTGCATAATGTTGGAAATAGCATTGAAAACTGACATTTAATGGAATCTAAACAACTCACTTTATTAAAATTCTCACTTTATTCAGGAATTTTTTCTATAAGAAAAGTCACAAAGTTTAACCATCTAAGAAGTCAAGTAGTATGAACTGTTGTCTAGCACTATTAAGAACAGTATTAGCTTAGCCGTGGTATTACCTCAAACAAAACACAGTGCATACAAATGTCTGAAAATCATGTACAGTATGCCCCTGCAGGTAATGAGGAAGTAGAAAAGCTTTTCCAGCCTACCACTATAGAAAAGTGCATATGGTAGCAGTCRTACAAAGACTGTGGAGGCAAAATTAGATACAAGTTAACAACACAGGGGACTTTTCACCTCTGAACTTTTTGTAACTGGAATCTGTAATCATCTTGAAAAGAAATGGGGAATTCTTGTAGACAGAAATTAAAACTACAGAAATATCTGTTTAGTGTTTGTCCTCTTGGTCAGGAAGAATACTGAATACTCTATTATTAGCACTGTTTCAATATTTGGCTGSTGCTTTAATATAAATACTGTATTATTAACAAAGGCTCTATGTGGTCCAGTAAATTTCACAGAATKTTTTGCTAATTTCTTCAACATGAAATTTTCTTCAGGAAAAGCTAGAAACCTGCTCCACTGTAAATATATTCCAAAGATCTAGTGTTAGCCTAGCAATTATACTCTGTTCAGATACTCTGACTAGTGGTTCTCATCTCTAATGATAAGTTTCAAAGGAAGTTTACAGTGACATTTGCATCTGCATTGAATAGTTTGTAGTCATTCAAACTAATTCATAATAACATGGTATTGCAAGGTTAGTGTAAAATATTTTGCTCTGTGGGTATTTGGTTTTCAGTTACACTATGCTTTCAGTAAAATTTGAGATGAATCATTTCCATGTGCTAACTGAAGACTCTTATGTTTCTTATGATAAATACCAAAGACACTTCCATGTACGTGGACAGCATGCAATTCAGCAGGAAATTCCCTTTATACAGTAGTTTACCATTGTTTTTAAAACTACAGTGGCCTGACAAGCAGGAAATTAGGGCTGGTGTGAAGTGGTTAAACCACTTATCAGAAACCTGGAGTAATCATCAAACTTGGAGTAATCATCAAAGCCATATGATAAGGCAGCAGCAATTTGTTTTTTGCCTTAGCAGAGAGGTGACAGATACAGAAGTAGAAAAACAGTGCTGGTAAATTTAGGCATGTGACTTTGACATTTAGATTTCTTGCCTTAAGCTTCACTTTCTTACCCTCCATCACCCTTAATTCCTGTGGTATCTGTATGTGTTTCATTGAGGCAAGAGGAATCAGGCCTGCCCATAAAGCTCTTGATAATTAAAGAATCATGCTTTTAGTTTGCAAAGATAAGGATTATTTTGCTGTTTGCAGAAAAAACATGCAAAAAGTTCTCCCTTGAGAATGTACTTGTAGTTAATCTTAAGAACTGCATGTGATCACTATATACGTAACTATTAAACTTGAGGAAGACTACTAGAGTGATGTACCAATAGATTTATGTTGTCTTTACCTCTTCTGCCAAACTGTCATCAAGGAAGTGATGCTGCCCCTTGAATTGCTGTGGTGCTAAACAAGTTGGAACAGGTAGCACTATCTTCCAGTTGCTAGATATTTTAAAGAAATATTAATTGTCCAATTAAAGGCTCAAAAATGCTTTGAAATCTAAGAAGTTGGCACAGCTCCTGCACTTCAAAGGGAATACTATTATGCTTATCAATGAAAAATGCTAGTAAGTATTAAACACACAGTAGAGCCTCATCCAGGAGCCCAGAGATAGTAACAGTTGCTTCTGTCAGATTAAAGTCCTGCCCRGAGAAAAATGGTAGGAAGTCCTTATTTAGCTGTTTGATGAAACCATGTTTCACTGTTCAGTCATTTGGTAACAGTACAGCATGCTTGTTGACCTTCTCTCTACTATTAGAGCTTATCAAGGGATCAAGGGCCTGCCTCTTCTGTGTTCTAAATTGGTCCCACTGCTATACATAAGGTAACTTTAAGAAAAATAAGTACTTATTTCCAGGGGCCAAAACTGGCATCTAGGGTGTTTTCTCTATGAAACCTACTTAATGGGCTATGCATAGCCATTTCAGTCTTTTAGTGACATTGATCATACTGACATTACTTTAGAGTGCAGGAACCTAAAACAACAACTTAAGCTTGTTTAATCCTATCATTGGCTACACTAATAATTAGGTTAATGATATTATGATGAGATGCTATTAGGAATACTTTAGCTATCACTTCACAAATCAGTCAGTCCTGTATGCATTTGCTCAATCCCTTGGGCAAAGGGATTATTCCAAGCCAGCTCTGAAATAAAGTCAAAGATGGGCTGAGAYGCAAGGGTGTAAGCAAGGGACTGGTCTCTAGTTTGGTTCTTCATGCACTCAGAATAAGCTGGGGTTTATATCCCTTGTAAATAAAGTGGCTTGCATTACAATTTTTGTCGCTTCGACTTACACTGCTGAGTAGTTTTGTATTGGAATGGTGGGTTCTGTGCTTGAGCCCTAGGAAAGAAAGCCATTGCTGAAATGTCAGACTGCTGGGATCATCAAGTTCTTACCTTTTCTCTAGGAAGTCTTTTTCCTTGTACTGGTAACTAAATCCACGGTGAGGGAAGCAGTTGCTTTTTTAAAAATCCAGATCTTTTGTGTAAACAAAACCATCTTTCCTTTTCTCCTAAGTAAATTAATACAGTAAGTTGAACTTATTAACCTGAGAAAACTTCTCCTGTATAATCATTCAGTATTGTAGTCATGTTTTTCCTCTGTAAATGTATCATATAAATAAATACAAGTTTTATCTTTAGCAAACAGGAAATATGATATATGTGCTATTGAGGAGTAAACTATGTATTAGAAAACTGTAAGAATGTACCAAAATAAGGAAAATCCAACATACCGTACTCCTTACAAGTCCCTGAAGCTGTACCTTCTAGCACCTTAATATATATTTATTACTGATCTCTTCCAAGACTGAGAATTTTCTTTGTGTATGTTTTTTTTATATATATAAAAAGTGTATATATACACACACAAATATATATGCACAGACACATTTTTAGAATGTTCAGAACTTTAATTATTCTTGCAAAATAAACATTGCTTTTGGCTAATAGGTTCACTTTTAACACTTACAGTACTTTAATGTTTAAAATTGCACAGCACCAGAAGAGAGATACCTGCACTGCTGGATTTTTGAAGATATTTARTATCTTCTCAGTTTTCTCTCTCACACACACACAGGTGCAAATCTCCTAGCAGGTTAATCTTATGAAAGCTTGAGGAAAAAGTGTATGTGCAAAGGAAAGCCCAAGAGCACCTATTCCTAAATATAATAAGCCATAGGCATGTTCAGGCTTAAACTTTAATACTTACAGGAGTTTCTTCTCACAGCTGACAACTGCCAAGTATAAGGAACTCTACTTTGGTCTGTCCAGCTAGTAAAAATGGAATGTACTGATATGTGAAAAGAAACAGTGATAGAAAACTTCATTTAAACACTACTAAAGAAATAAATGGCTAAAGTGTCAGATACCATAGTAACAGTTCATTCTATGTCCGGAAGTCTTTCCTATTAGTTTAGTTCAACTTTAGTAGCTACTGTTGTTTCTCCTTGTAGGTTCTGAGCTATACAAATGTAGTTTCCAGCATCTCTTGCTTCAAAATCTTCAATAACAATAACACTCTTTGAGATCCTTGTAGTATGGCCAGTTCCTCTGTTGATCAGTCTCCAGAAGTTCTGGATACTCACAGGCCTCTCAGACTGTTTAAAAAAGACACCCACATAAGGAAATACATGATTCTGCAAACAGTATTTAGCAACACTGTCGTATCAGACCTTGAAGTGAGAGCTCAAGGAGTAGGAGTCTACATCTGAAAGGCTTAAGTGAGGAAGCTGAAGGTGTCTGGCGGTTACAGCAATATTTCTGTATTAAGTGTTGACATACCAGTAACTTGTGCCATATAAGGATAATATAATGGCTCCGCCACTCTTCAGTACAGGTACTACAAATCTTTAGACTAATATGGTGACTCAGTAGGTTAAGGGCTGCCCAAACTCTGCCTAAGGATGTAAATGATCCAGTGTGGGCCACTTGTTATTTTGTGTGTTTGATCAAACAGGAAAGGGTCCTTTTCTTTTTTTTTTTTTTTTTTTTTTTTTGGGGGTGGGGGGGGGAGGTAATCAGGAGAGATGTGTAAGCTTGTGTTTTTCAGACATTTAACAGGACCTGGCCTTGAGCTCCCTGCCCTGAAAGCCGTACAACAGAAGTAGCCAACAAATCTGAAAAGTTCAGTAGGGTTTTTGTTTTAAAAGAGGAAGGTAAGTGTGATCGGCATCACTGATTTCTCTCCCCCCCCCCCCCAAGGGAAAATGGAGGAATTTTCTCAAAAGTATTTCCTTTGCAATAAGGCAGTAGTGTCATACAAAATGTTAACTCTGCACCAAGCATGCAYGCAGTGCTAATCTGGCATGTACTTAAGCAGTTTGTTGGTGCAGAAACCCAAACAAGCCGCTTCCCTCCCTATCCCCAGGCAAAGCTGGCCCTGTGAGACTGTTTACACTGGTGGATGAGCTCCTCAGCCCTTCCTAGGCTGAAAGGCAGCTGCAGGCCGAGGCCAAAGTCTCCCTCAACGCCCRTAGCTGGCTTGCCGGGAGGGTGCAGCCCTCTGCTGACAGCGCACGTGCCTTGCCCCACACTAGATGCAGGATCCGCAGCAAACGAGAGAGACTGTGAATGCACTTAGCAGCTCATATTCAGTCAGTGCTGGAGAGGTGTAACTGTAATTACAAGACCACTGGAAGCAACTGGGCCAAGAATAGCCAGCAACCACGCTTGGGGAAGCGACTTAAGCGTGAAAGATGCAAAAGCAGTGCGGCGTGGACACTAATAAAGCATTTTAGAAGGACAGGGTGAGTCTAGAAAGCAATTCCTTCAGTTGTTTGTATTCTGCAGGTTACTGTGCGTTACAGAAAACTTTAAACTGGGGTTTGAATAGCCAACTACTACACTGCAAGGTATCAAGGGGAATGTTTAAAAAAAAAAAAAAAAAAACTAATGTGATCAGCAGGGAGGTCTTTCTTCTTAGGGCCTACTTCCCCACCCAACAGAGTGGCTGATTATGGAAACAGTCAGAGTTTAAGGCCTTCCTTGAAGGGCAAAGAATTTGGCATTTGTTTATGTACCACACAGGACTAATGCTATGGGCTAAGTCCAGAGGAAGACATTGGGCATTTAAGTCAAAGAAACAACTCTTTAGCAGCACCTCAACCCTAAAGGCACCTTGACTTCCCTTGCCATTTGACTTTTTACTACAGAGATAGCRGCGAGTATAAAGGAATAAACTAACATCTCAGCAAGAACTAGAAAGCTGGTTCCACATGCCTCATGCCCTACAGTTCAAATCCCATCTGTGCTCACTTGGTCTCATTCTTTTCTTTCCTCAAAGGTCACACACCTTCCCAATGGAGATAGTGTGCTACGGTCTCTACCTTAAGCCCAACAAGTTTGCTGTGGTCAGTTAGATTTCACCTTTGTCAAGACAGGTAGGCACTGAACTGTGCTCATTCACTCTCAACAATTACCTCCACTGTTGTTAGGCTACTTAATTCTGCACTGGCCCCGGGACACCAGTGCAGATCTTACCACCTTATTGCTGAGTTCTGCATCATTCTTTGACAATAAAGCCTCAAAAGGGCCAGTAACAGGAACACAAGGAGATCCCTCAGGTCCTGTCTGAGACTTCCCTTTTGGAACTGCTGCCAGAGGCCAAGTCTTTCTGCAATGGCAACCTGAGAAAAGGGTGAGCTCTACAGAGCTTGATTTTTTGCTAAGATGAGTAGAGCTCTCCAGCTATTTCATTTCTGTGATACCTCTCTGCTCTCAGGGATAGACAGGGTGAAGTTCAAAAGAAATGTGTTACCTCCTCCTGCCAGGCATGCCTGAGCTAGCAGGAGGCAGACACTGCAATTTGAAAGAATCTCTATTTCAAATTTATATATTAAATGGCATTCAAAAAGTATTGCATTTATGAAGAGCAAAGCACTTCAAATGGGGCAGACATCTCTTACCTCTTGCCCTGGGTACTGCCAACTGAATTTCACATCTACATCTGGCTCCCCAAGGACTGTGCAGATTATATTAATGCTGTCACTGACTTCTGCTCTATTGGATGATGCTGYAATTGTGGTTGAGGGTGGGCCCTTGGGAACTGATTGAAAGACAGTGGTGGGAAATAGGAAATTAGTTTCCAAAATGAAATATACTGATAAAATATAACCAAGTGGCATTTTTTTGCCTCAGTGTATTTAACCCAACAGGTAAATAGCATATGCCTGGAACTCCTCCCCCTACCCCAAACTAGGAACTTCCTGAAATTTATACCTACAAAGTTTCATCACATCTACTTTTGATCAAGATTTTAAAACTCCAATTACATTATTTATTTCACAATCTTTCTTTTCAGAATTTGTTCACTAAATAACCTCAGCAGAAGAAACAGGAACAGGAAAGCATAAGTGCATGGAAAACTCATCTTACCTTCCACATATAGTAGATGATACTTGATGGAAATCTGAGGTGCCCCCTGTGACTCTGCTTTGCAGTACACAATACCTTTATGATCAGAAGTAGGGTGCTGGTAGACAAAACCCTTTTTCACATCATAAATAATATTAGTTCCATCTGTTTCAATTTCTTCTGCTGGAAATTCCCTGTGTAGAGTTACTTTTGCTGAAGGAGTAGTAACACGGCATGGGATGACTGCAGGTTTATCTGGGTTCAGGTAAACAATCTCAAAATAACTGGGAGTAGGTACAAAAAGTTCCCCTTTATCTGTATAAAAGAGTTAATACAGTTAGAATAATATTTATGTCTTGGTTTAACAAAAGAAGAGAAAGTATTTATGACAGGGTTTTCTGTAAGCAACAGTTAAAATGAACACAAAGCTATTTTACTTTAAATACAAATGAAAGAAAAATAAATGCTCTTCTAATTTGAGAGTGCATATTTACATAGGTTGGACTAAAAACAACAAAAAAATCAAAGTAGTCTTCTAAAAAAAGACTGGTTAAAAAAAAATCATTGTAGTCTAATCTTTTAATGTTAAGAAAGTTTCAGGAATTCCCTTTTATGTATCCAAATACTCATCTGGATCTACTGCTGTTCATCCATCCACTTTTAAACAGTAACATACAGGCAGGCAGGCAAGCAGAGAGATACACACACAGAAGCACTGCTGGAGAGAAATTCTTTGGAACTACAGCTTTTTAATACATATAATTTTAGGTAAAATATGTTTGATTTACTGCATGGTAAACAGGTGAAATATATAGTGCTTTTTGACTGACCATTGAAGACTATTTTCATATTGGCATGTTGCTTATAAATACAATGCTTACATGCCTCTTTCCAGCAGGAGCATTTACACAGTAACTTGATTGAAATGTTTATTCCAATCTTTCTGAAGGAATGTATCCTTGGAACATTAAGTGCTTCTGATAAACAGCTCCTGAACCGTCTCATGGCTCTAATTTATCTCCAAAACTTAACTGCAAACAATCCTATCTAAGCATTTTGTACTGAAATATTTGCTAACCAAGAATGCTTTAGCTCTAATCAGGCAACAAAAGTGGTTTTCCATTTATAATATTTTCCATCAGAAGAAAAAAAATAACTGTTTCAGTTCAGCTCTGTTTTACTACGGAAGCTGTGCGTGGTAATCTACTACAACCTATCCAGGTAGTGTTAAGACTACAGTTAACCTCAAACTCTGTAGGACTATACAAGTATTCAGAGAGTTTTGCCTCTCAACATGATACATAGACTGTTAGGAGGAATTTTGGCTGTGCAGAGATCCATGTATGAGGTCAAGATTTTTGATTTAGTGCAGGTAACTGGGGAGAGAGGAGGAAGAAAACATGAAAGCTCAYGTGGACACTGGAATGCCATGGCAGAATGAATCTTCTATACAGATCTATTTTATCAAGACACATTTTCAAAAAATAAAAATTCTGCAGATTCATTTTATAAGTGATTCTCAGAACATATGCCAGTACTTTCAAAGGCTTTTGCTTTCCACTGCATTATGCATTATTTTGGGTAAGCAGTTAGCATAATCCATAGAGAAAACAGACTCGTAACACACTGAGCAAGTAACTGTCTGCTCATTTCTACCAGCATTGTCCCCCTTACCATCTACTAAAAAAAGAAAAAAATTGTGAAAAAACATCTTGACAGTGAAAGATCTGATACAGACTTATTCCTGCCTTACTAGCAAATATATTTCCATTAATAAACCCAAATGGTTACCTGTGAAAAAGATGTATGTTGAACCCATTTTAGTCTCATCCTTCCTGCATATGTTACCGTTGCACTGTGGAAGCCAGCAGCTATATTCACCTGTGTCTGCGGCAGTGGAGTTTGTAAGGATCAGCTGCCCATACCTGTCAAGCTGCTTTATACTGGGGAGGGAAACAAAACAAAACAAAAGGCACAGACAAGCATAGGTGTGTTTTCTTATACATTTTTCTCACACTACTTCTACTTACTCAAGATTTTTTTACTTCTATTTGGCAATTGACACAAATTCCTCTTTCACRGGTATGTTTTAACTTCCCCTTTTGATCCAGCAAAACCTTGCAGTAGTTTTATTGACTTCAGTGACCTGCACGAGTGCTTACATGCCTTTGTTTTGTACCTTCATTCTTGGGTTCCTTCCAGTCCTTGCTTTGAAACTAGGTCATGACTGCCACGGACAATATGTTTGTCTACATTTTGTCCATATGTACCCTGTGTTTTCATGCTTCAAGTCAACCTGCATGCCTCTCAGTCTCTTTTTGATTCTGTTTACTTCAATCATAGCACAGTCTCAATAGTATAACAGTATATAGCAAAGATACTTCAGGATGATCAGCAGCGCTTTAAAAGGTGCTTATTTAACGGTATATGCCCGTTTTCAGCATGATGACTTTCCTGCCTTCAACACACTGGCCCAATTTTTCATTTGCAAACAGCAACATTCAGAACTTCTACTTCAGCTTAGGCCAGGCTTTGTTCTGCAAGTAAGCAACTTTGGCACTGGCTCCTCTCTTGCCCTAAGCTGTCTCACTGGAAACCAGTAAGGTAGTTTTCCCTTCATTCCAGTGGTATTTTAGAATATGATACTGCCAACTGTTTCAGGTGTAATGGCTGTGTCACAGTGAGGTAACTTTGTAAAATTCAGTCTGTGTGTGGACTTTTGATTTGTTGTTTTCTCTTACCCCAAATTATGTATGTCTCTCAGTGGATTTAAATTTGTAAACCAACTTATATGTTTATGCTAACAATGCTTCTAAGGGTCAAAGGTCCTATCCATTAAATTCAACAGGCACAATCTCATGTTGTTTTTATTTATTTTTGGATTTGCTTTCCTGGCTCTTTCTTGTACACAGATGGTGTTACAGTTAGCAGCACTTCCTGTGTTGCCTTCTGATGGATCGCAAAAGCATCAGTGCAACAGTACAAGCGCTCAGCAAATCCTGTCAGGATAGCAGTGTGGCAGTATTGATACATTCCACTGCTGCTTTGACCCTTAAAAATGTTGTTTTCAACCATGTGCCTCTACATAGTAGCACAGCCAGAAAATGAAGCTTTCCTGTTTTCCTTTGCAAGAGCATCTGCCAGGATCCCTGCTATCAAGTTCCAAGGCCATTTCTGTCGGAACTAAGTCAGGAAAGATTCCAGTGTGAAGCACCTGACAGTGAATTCTTCTTCCATGTTTTAAACCGGGTCTTGGCAAATATGCAGCCTGCATGAATTCTAAACAGCTACCATGCTGCTTATTCTATTTATTATGCACTCCTGTTCATTAATGCAGCAGTTACTCTGTAACTTGCTGATGCAAGGACTGAATCAATTATTTCTAGGATTAAAACACTTAGAAGAGTATTCAGAGCCTACAATGCAGTGGGGCATGCCTACAGTCACACTGCTAAAAGTAACAAGGTGTTTTAGAGGATCAGAMTTTCTTCAGTTTTGCTTATGTCTCCATTGCAGGCAGTCTCCCCCTAACTGCTCACATGCACTTTTTTTAAAACAGAGAGGCTATTGCTTTCAGTTATATGCATACCCTGAAATTTCTGGCTTTTCCTGAGTGTTCTGCTAGCAGTTTGTACTGCCACCTGCAAGCACAAGCAAAGGTTCGTGCTACCCAATGCTCAGCCTTCAGCCAAGGCCAGTAGCTTAGCAATTAAAAACACACCAAGTGCACAGCCCAGACATGGCTAACTGAGAATGGGCTCTGCCACTAAAGCCTTCAGGCACTGTAAGTCACACATTGCTCCACCACTAGACTTGCCTAAGGAAATAAGCAAATCGTGTTTCCTACCCACTAATCAACTTGTCCTACATGACCTCCTCTGGTTCTAGTTCTTTTAATCATATAATTACAGAATAATAACATTTTTCATTTTTAATATATGCACTACCTTACATAATAAATACATTTCAATTTTTGAATACACTTCAACAAATTCCTAATCATGCAAGAGAGAGCTTGTTGTATATCACACCAAACAAGGAAGGGGAAAGAAATCCAAAATGTGTCTTCATCTGTCTTATTATTATTATTATTTATCTTCAGAGTTCACATTTCATGGGCTACATGACTACATTGGCATACGATGCWTTGCAAGTATCCAGCACCAAATGTCAACATTACAGAGAAACCATTATGCTAGAACATTTTTGCCTCCAACAGTTAATGCAGACACTGAAGTCTAGCTTGAAATCAACTGACAAAAATAAGGTCAGAGTTAATTAATTATTGTACAGTGTATTCTACTTAACTGAGAACAATCTATCCAGTGATCAATTCCCAGGGAGGCAGTCATCCACAAACATGCACTAACAAAACCTAGCAACTGAAAGACTGGAAATGTTCAGACTTGTGACATACTAAGCAGACAAAATAGACTACATAAAGTAAATCACAAATGTTACAATGTCTATTTCATTAGTGTTTTTTAGATGCTGAGAAATCAAGACTCAAAAGCTAAAACTTTGCTATGTTCTACACACCACTAAGAAAAAATTTCGTATACAAAAGCATTTCGAGATTGTTTAAAGAAACTAATAACCTACTTCAAAACCTTATCCCATACATTCCTCTTACTAAGCTTTAGTTAATAAGAACCCTGTATTTTAAGTTCAAAAGATCTTTGCCAGAAAAACTATGCCAAGTTTAGAAGGTAGAAAAAGATGCAACAAGACAAAAAATAGTATGTATAATGTCACTTAAAAGTATCTAGCAAACCCCTCAATCACTGTATCATACTGAYACAAGAGAGTGTAGCTTAAATGAAAGCTTACTGGAAGAGGAATATATTTTACTGTTTAACACAAAAAAACCCTCCTAGTTTTCAAACTTCAGAACGTATGGGAACGAAACAAAATTCAGGTATAAACACTGGCAAAAACAACATCCCACTAAGCCAACAGAAGCCTGTGTCCTTTTAAAGCAATCTAATTTCACCCTGTACAACACCCACAGTATACTCAGTTCTGTGGGGATCTGAACTTCTGTCTGCACACCAATTGCATGCACGCACTGTGCGTGTGATGTATGTCCACCTCTTCCGTTCAGCCTTTTCCAGTGCAGCAGGTCCACTTCATGTAAGCTGATTTGTCAGCTGAAGTTCTGTGACAAATTCAGCCATTTTCTGGGACGTGAGACATCCACACTCCAAGTCAGGCAGAGTGAAAACTTTGTGAAGTTAGAATATCTAGAACACATATTACTATAAAGCATCAAAAGGGAAAAAGTGCTAGCCTTTATTTCTCTTTCACCCCTCTCGGTTTTCAGTCCTTCTATGCTGTAGATCCAGTTTCTGGGTGAGCCTACAGTCACTCATTTGTTTATGCACAGAATTAGGAAACACCATTCCTGCCCTTCCACTCTAGAAGTGCACTCATTACCTTTGACAGTTAAGGACTCCAAGATTTTGGGCTATTCTGTTCAGCCAGCACAAAAAATTTAGAAACAAAAAGATATCTTGAGGGCATATTTATGCTGAACAATGCAAGACAACATTAGAGACTGTCAGTTAATACTGAAGCAAGCTGGTGCATGCCCTTGACTTACTACAGCCAAGTTTGCACGGTTCGAGCCTTCTGCCCAGAGATGCATTGCATGCTACACTCTCCAAAGCTACGTATATCATTTTAGTGCATGCTGGTGTTTCCTCCAGTTTGGAAGTGGAAAGAAAGGATTCCTCCTCTGAACAAACAGAGGAGACAGCCAAAAATCCCTTCTTTCACCCAGCACCTCCACCMTGAACCATAAGGTTTCCCTCCCTCCCATAATTGCAATTCTAGTAGATGCTGAGGGCCTTAAAGCCTGCTCTTGCAGTAGCTAGCTCTCAGGGGATGTAAATAAAACAAGAAGCAAAGCATTTTATGATTTTCCTAAAAATCCGTTACTGTTCACAGCAGACCAGTTGAAAGGGTACATCCTTCTACTACGGAGAAGCAACAATTAAATGCTCCCACACTGACTATTGCAGGAACGCCCACATAAATAAAATAAAGAATGCTAGACCCCAGCACAAGTGTATCAGCCTTGTTGCACTGCCTCTCCTCCTCAGGTATCCTGTGACCAAGAAACCTGCTTCCTCCTCCTCCCCAGCTGCCTCTTCACTTTTGAGTACCTCCTCGGATCACAACTACTTCCCCCTGCTGCTGCCACTTCCAGTTTGCCCCAGTATCCCAGCTCCAGCAAGCCTGCCTTGGAAATGCAAGGCAATATATAAGGCAACAGAATCCCAAATTACAAAATGCCATAAAAATTAGGAAATGCACAACTTTTACCCCAAATTACCTTAAGTGCTTATATTTTATCCTATTTGCATCATTATAATTAAAAAGTACTTAATTTTGCAAGACAGGAATAGACAGTCAAACAAATAATGAGGAAACATTTAGACTCTTCTCTAAAAATTGAGGATACTTGCCTTGCCTTCCTTAGTGTGAGTTGCTAGTATTCAGATAACATTTCTTGGAGGTCTACAGAACTATATGTATAATCAAACCATGCCAGCAACATATTTGCAAATGCAGAAAGTGTAAGAGCTACTTTAAAACAAACTCAAAAACAAAAATATCCCCCCCACACACACTACACATACTTTCTTTTGATAAAATTTTGCAGTCAACTTTGGTATGCTGGGAAGGCCAGGTCCTTACTGCAGCTGATATACGCCACCTACTGGACTAAATACAGGTAAATTTTTTTTACTTACTGCAAAAGAAACTAGAGTAATTGTTTGGATCAGCCACAGGATCTTTCGAGAGATACTGCTGCTATAAGCAATAGACTTGTTGCTCTAAAGTCTTCCATTAGCTATAAAGAGATTTATTCAGCCAGTGCAGTTCTTGAACTTTCTAGCTGTCAGGGAACAAGCAAAAATACACTTAAAGCAGAATCAGCTCTTACATTTCCAAAGGATACATCACTCACAAAGGAGATCACAGCATTCATAACTATTAATCTTCAATCCTATTCTTTGAAAATACAAATAGGAAGAAGAATAATATACCTGAAAAATTAACTAACTGGCAGAGATTTTAACGTAGCACCCTGCCTGTAAGGAAGTGAAATGGGTCAYGGAGATGCAGGTAATCTTGGTTACATTTACAAACAGCATACAAACTTTTGCTTAATTTAGAAACAAAAGGACAACAGAGGTTGATACTTTGCTCATAAACTCTATGCCTCCCTCACTTAATAATCCAAGAAAAGCTCTGTATGGCTCTTTCTTGGGATACCGCTTGCAATGCTTGGTACTTCCTCACTGTCCTGACTGTTTCTCTTTCATAGCCACATAAATCTCCACAAAACAGCCAGTGAAAACAGGCTCTAATGGCAAAAATGTGCCTGTGAAAACATGCTTAAACTCCTTAAGTTTCTTTCCCCTTACAAATTAAAAACAAAATAGTATATTTAATCTACATTTAACTATGCATACTGTGTTCAAGAACTGGGAAGGCCAACAAATTTATGGCTTGTGGAAAAGATGTATAGAGCAGATCATCTGGTGGGACTGAGAAGGAGAGAGTCCTCAGTTCTCTTCCTGCTCTAACAACTACTTATGCAGTTTCCATTAAAATGTCTCTAGATGAAACTAAAAAGCCTTCCTAAACCCAAGATGACTGTTCTCAGCATTAAATTCTGTCACAATCCTTTCATAGTCCTTCCTTCCGTACCATGAACTTTGCTAATCCTTTACAGATAAAGGTAATTTTGTTAAGAAAGGTGAAGAATACCCTCACTTGCTCCTTAGCATGGGGYTTGGCGTATTCTCTTGCAAGCTGAGAGACATGGGGTTGAACTTCTGCAGGAAATTAACCTTGGTGGCTCAGGTGACATCTACTAGCACACCCTACTGATGTCCAACCAGCACAGCCCCMAAAAAGTAGGTCTCTGTAGAGCAGTATAGTTGGTAGTGAATATGTAACAACCACACTACACACATTTTGAGTTTTGCTTCAGACTAGCTCTAATATGGTTCCCTGTTGGTGGCTGGAGTAYACTACTGTCCCCCCAGACCATTTCTTTTCAAAAGTTATGTCTGCTCAAGTGTTTTAGCAAGATGCCCTAAACATTAGGCTGCCAGAGGAGCAGACGCTACTTTTCCCAAAAGAAGAGAGTGAATCCTGTGCAGTTACTTGAAAGAAGATTCAAGGCCATTGGACCCAAAGCATATTGAAGATCTCACCCCACACACAACTCAGGGTAAAACTCTTAAGCCTCAAAGCAGAGCTGTATTTCTCACAAACTCTTGTATTGAGCATTTCTATTAATTAATATGGGACAACTCTTCCCTCAGTTAAAAGATTTCCAGGTCACCCTTTAAACATCTTTCTGAAGTTCACATTGGAAAGTTCCAAAGGAACTTCAGTTAATTCCTGAGCAGGGTTGAAGTACCACCAAGAACTGCACTCCTACCTTGCCTCTCGCTCTTTTTTTTGGGGGGCCTGAAGCAGAAACAAAATTTCACAGAACTCATCTGTGCATTCTGTGGGAAGAAAGTTGTGGGGAGAGAATGCATTGAGGGGAACTTCATGAAGAAGCTCTGTACTTTTATTGTAGAAAAGCTTTCAGGAAGTCAAAATTACACAACTTCTAAATATTTATTATTTTAAAATTATTATTTAAAAAATGATATGTTTACCATATTCAGAAAGTAGCATTTACTATGGGCAGCATAGTAAATCCAGCTCAGAAGTGTTGAAGTTTTTAATTTATATCCCAGACATTATAACATTATCTAAAGGTGTGAAATACCTCCTGTTTCCATCTCCTGGAGCAACAAAAAACAACAGAACTCAGGTTCCACTCTACAGAGAAAGATGTCACAGAATCATAGAACCGGTAAGGTTGGAAGGGACCTCTGGAGATCATCTAGTCCAACCTCCCTGCTCAGCAGGGGCACCTAGAGCATGGTAGACAGGGTTGCATCCAGGCACGCCTTGAAGATCTCCAGAGRRGGAGACTCCACAACCTCTCTGGGCARCCTGCTCCAGTGCTCCGTCACTCTCACAGGGAAGAAATTCCCCCTCACAGTCAGGCGGAACTTCCTGTGGTTCAGTTTCTGCCCATTGCCTCTTGTCCTGTCACAGGGGACAACTGAAAAGAGTTTGGCCCTGTCCCCTTGACACCCTCCCTTCAGGTACTTGTACACATTGATAAGATCCCCCCCTCAGTCTTCTCTTCCCCAGGCTGAAGAGGCCCAGCTCTCGCAGCCGTTCCTCATAGGGCAGGTGCTCCAGCCCTCTGATCATCTTCGTAGCCCTATGCTGGACTCTCTCCAGTAGATCCATGTTTCTCTTGTAGTGGGGAGCCCAGAACTGGACACAGGACTCAAGATGAGGCCTCCCCAGGGCTGAGGAGAGGGGCAGGATCACCTCTCTCGACCTGCTGGCAACACTCTTCCCACTGCACCCCAGGAGACCACTGGCCTTCCYGGTCACAAGGGCACATTGCTGGCTCATGGTCAGCTTGTCATCCACCAGCACTCCCAGGTCCTTCTCTGCAGAGCTGCTCTCCAGMAGGTCRGCCCCCAGCTTGTACTGGTGMCTASGGTTATTYCTCCYTAGGTGCAGGACCCTGCACTTGCCCTTGTTGAACCTCATGAGGTTCCYCTCCGCCCAGCTCTCCAGCCTGTCCAGGTCTCTCTGAATGGCAGCACAGCCCTCAGGTGTGTCAGGCACTCCTCCCAGCTTGGTATCATCAGCAAACTTGCTGAGGAGGCACTCTGTCCCCTCATCCAGGCCACTGATGAAGAAACTGAACAGGATGGGACCCAGTATGAGCCCTGGGGGACTCTACTAGCCACAGGCCTCCAACTAGACTCTGCGCCACCGATGATGACCCTCTGAGCTCTGCCTTTCAGCCAGTTCTCAATTCATGCTGACTACTCCTGATCAACTTCTCTTCCTCCATATGTCTGGAGATGACATCCAGAACGAGCTGTTCCATCACCTTCCCAGGGATGGAGGTGAGGCTGACTGGCCTATAGTTGCCTGGGTCCTCCTTCTTGCCCTTCTCGAAGACTGGAGTGACATTGGCTTTCTTCCAGTCCTCAGGCACCTCTCCAGTTCTCCAGAACCTTTCAAAGATGATGGAGAGCAGCCTGGCAACAACATCCGCCAGCTCCCTCAGTACCCGTGGGTGCATCCCATCCAGGCCCATGGATTTGTGGATGTCTAGCCTGCCCAGAAAGTCTCTCTCTAATCCTATCCTCCTCAACCAAAGGAAGATCTTCCCTTCTCCAGACTTTCTCCCTCATGGGGGATTCATGGGGGCTGCCCTTAGCAGTGAAGACTGAAGCAAAGAAGGCATTCARTAACTCTGCCTTCTCTCTATCCCTTGTCACCAGGGCCCCCTGCCCCATTCAGCAGCAGGCCCACATTTTCCCTAGTCCTCCTCTTGCTGCTGATGTATTTGAAGAAGCCCTTCCTGTTGTCCTTAACATCCCTTGCCAGACTCAATTCCAACTGGGCCTTAGCCTTCCTCACCACATCTCCACATACTCTGACTGCATTCCTATAATTCTCCCAAGTAGCCTGTCCCCTCTCCCACATTCTGTGTACTTTCTTCTCTGTCTGAATTTGGCCAAGAGCTCCTTGAGCTTGGAGGAAGTGATGTTTGAATACTAGCCAGCTCTCCTGGACCCCCCTTCCTTCTAGGGCCTTAACCCATGAGATTACTCCAAGTAGGTCTCTGAAGAGCCCAAAGTCCGCTCTCCTCAAGTCCAGGGTTGCAATCCGGCTTGTTGCCTTACTTCTTTCTTGTAGGATCCTGAACTCCACCATTTCATGGTCACTGTAGCCAAGGCTGCCCCCAACTTTCACATCTCTAACCAGTCCCTCTCTGTTGGTAAAGATAAGATCCAGCAGGACACCTTTCCTCGTAGGTTCCTCCACTATTTGCGACAAGAAGTTATCACCAATGCATTGCAGGAGCCTCCTGGACTGCTTGTGCCTTGCTGTGTTGTCCTTCCAGCAGATGTCAGGGTGGCTGAAGTCCCCCATGAGAACCAGGGCCTGTGATGGTGAGGCTACTTCCAGCTGTCTATAGAAGGCCTCAACAACTTTCTCTTCCTGGTCAGGTGGCCTGTAGTAGACACCCACAACAGTGTCCCCCATGTTGGCCTGCCCTTTGATCTTTACCCACAAGCTCTCAACTGCCATCTCCTCCTCCTCCACCCCTAGGCAGAGCTCGATGCATTCCAGTTGCTCTCTCACACAAAGAGCAACTGCACCACCTTGCGTTCCTGGCCTGTCTTTCCTAAAAAGCACGTAGCTGTCAATGACAGCATTCCCATCATGTGAGCTATCCCACCATGCCTCTGTAATTGCAATGAGATCATGGCCCTGCGATCACACACAGATCTCCAGCTCCTCCTGTTTGTTCCCCATGCTGCGTGCATTGGTGTACAGGCATTYCAAAGAGGTGGTCATGCCTGCAGGTTTCCCAGGAAGGGTGTACGGGGGTCGGCCATAGCCACGTCCCAAACACACATGCCCAGCTGCATGCACCCATTGGAGGCCCCAAAACCTAACTCGTGTTTTGTTGTCTAACCTGTCTGTATGACTCCCCTCCTCCCCCCTCCTACCTAGTTTAAAGCCCTCTTTACTAGGCTGGCTAACCTGTTTGCAAAGGCAAATGTGCCCCGCTTGGTGAGCTGAATCCCATCTCTCCCCACCAGTTGTCCACCTTCAAACCATGTTCCATTGTCATAGAATCCAAAACCCTGTTGCCAACACAGAGGCGTACCAGGTGTTGATTTGGAAAACCTTCCTACTCCTCCTCCCATGCCTCCCCCTAACCGGCAGGACTGATGAGAAGATCATCTGGGCTCCCAGACCCTTGATCACCATGCCCAAGGCCTTGAAGTCTTCTTTGATTGTTTCTAGTTTGTTCTCTGTAATGCTTTGGAAGGCAGTCATGCTTTGGAATGACTTACAGACTACAGCGAGTAACAAAATAGATTTTAATCTCACTGATAATTTACTCTCCTCGTAAGCAAGACAGCAAATATTTATTTCCCAGTTCATATATAGCTTCTTTACACTATACATAGTTACATCACAGAGTGATTAGGACCTGTATCACTTTGTTCATGAAAGATAAGTATCCTTCATTACTGATATTAGTTACTACTAGGTGTAAGATCTTCATCATTAAAAAAAAAGGGGGGAGGGGAGAGTAAAATATGGTCGTGTTGAAATTGGTAAAGTTCTAAATTTTTTTTCCACTCCAAAAAAAAAAAGAAAAATAGCTTACCTGAGTCTGGAGTCTTTAAAGGTGTCTAAGTATGAAGGATAGCTCCAACTAACATTACTGCCCTTACATCGCAGTTCTATGCTTTGTCCTGCAGACAGACTTAAAGTGGCAGCTAGTTTCTGGAAACGACCTTTATCCATCACCTGTGTCAGTATGGACTGGGATTTTGAAGAGGGGTCAGCAGGTTCTCTCTCCTTCATTTTGGGGCTTTTGGGTTTTACTTTTTTGCCGATAGGCTTAATTCTGTTTTCCCCTGGTTCTTTTGGACGCTTACTCTTTGCAGACTGTCCAATAACTAGTAAAATAAGGAACAGAAGGCAATGTTACTGATCAGAAAAAGTTCATACATAGTTTTCTTACATATAAATTCTTCCTTATTATCACAAAAAACAAAGTTTTGCTATTACAAAAAGTATTTTCTCTTCTAGAATTTCATCTTGATCTGTTCTTCCTACAAATATTTATAAAAACGAGTAAGAGTTTCAGTTTCCATGAGTTTTTGAAGTCTCTAGTATAACCTATTTTCCTGGCAGGGCTAGGGAGAAAGCTTTCAATAACATGTGGAAAATCTATATTCATACATGGCACAGTTTATATAAGTAGACAAATATGTAAGACATAAGAATTCAGAGGGGAAGGGGAAAGAAAGGCAGCATTTCTATCTCCAGTTACTTCTGTGATATCAACCTCACGTCTTTTCTGTTCCCTATGCACCACTGCACAAGTTCTCCACCTTCTTAAGTATGTCATGCCTATCAATTCTGCATAACCTTTCACTATGCCACATTACCATAAGAGAGACATGGAAAAACTCAGGAAGTGCAGAACTTCTTGGTGAAAATATAATTAGCACTTAAGTCATTTCAAGGTGGCATTTAATTCATCCCTCTTCAGTAACAGCCATTTATACTGAAAGTCCAGACAAAAACAGAATGTTATTTAGAGGCAAATAGTAGATTTCATCTGCTAGTGGCCACAGGGGCTCCCAGCAGCCTTTAAATGTAGCACAAAATAAATGGGAAGGAAATAGGAGGTGTTCTAAACTGGCTCACATAGACTATCACTTATTTTTAAAAGTATCATTCTAATGGCAATTACAGCCATCTCTGGCTGAAGATTTATGGTCAGTGAATATAATCTTTCCAACCTGATGAAATCTTGAACCCTTGAAACCAGCAAAGTGCTGCAGTAAGGCTATCAGTGAAAAAAGATATATTATTTCTTTTGTCACATGCATATCCCTTCTAAAAAGTGCTTCTGTGGCATAAACCAAGAGTAGAATCAACTCAAGTATGTAGTAACAGAATTACATGCCCTGGGGTCTCAGTTTTGGGGTGGGAGGAGCAAGGGGGAGAATGGGAGAGATGTGGAGAGTGAGGACTATTTTGAAGAAAGTTATTCCTGCACACAAGCGTTTGCCTAACTGAACCCTTCCTAAGCAGATACAACCTCATTTCCTCTTTCTCAGCCTTTGAGCCTCCACGTTATGGTCATTCCTGATTACAAGCCCATGCATTTTATTAACTGTTCTGGAAATGCATGAGCTCACCAAATGATCCCAGATGTCCCAATGCAACCCAGTTTTAAAATGCATGATACAGTTGTTTAGGATGTTTACTTATTCCACAGCTGGACAGTAGCTTCAAGTCTTTATGCCTAACTTTAAATAAAGGTGCATCTAAGATTGTTATCCTTTCTCACAGCTTGTCCCGTGCATGTAAGCCAGGGGACAGGAGATGAGAGACTGACCTATACTGTATCCTAAAAATACATAAATAATTTCATAAACTCAGGTCTACATAGGATGAAACTCGTAAATGACTTGTCAGGTAGAAAGGGCCAAAGTGCTTCTGAGCTTCAAAATTCCTCTGCAAACTTTCTCAAGATTTTTTTGGTGAGCCTTATCTTTGAGTTTTGCTAATCTGCGTCTAACTCCTCCAATGCATATCAAAACAAAAACAGAAAAATAGAATGCTACTGCTGCCATATATTGCCTACATATGCCAGGCAAATTCTTTTTGTCAGCACACAGCAAAGAGTAAAATAAATCTATCCTATGTTATGAACTGCAGGTGCAAATCCCATATGAACACAGTTAATTCACTTCGCTCCAGAAAGCATTTCAATTCTTTAACATTCCTGTAGATTGATAGTGGCCTTTAATAAAAAAAAAAAAAAAAAAAAAAAAAAAAAAAACAAGGTATTCACACTTTAGCTACCAATAGGAAGCATAGATCTTTTTTGAGATGACCCTAAAACTGCTGTCCCCAGAACTCCATGAACTCCATAAACCAACAGCTAATGCATATTAATGATAGTTTTTTTCACAACAAAGTACTCTGGTATTTTATTCTACAAAGCAATCGATAAGCCCACTATGGAGCCCTATTCCATATTGAGTTAGCACGAATTAAAAGTTGTGCTGGATTCTGTATTAACAGCAGCAATTGTACACTTTCTCCCACTGATCTATACCAGCCTAGGCATGAAGAATGGCATGGCAGTGTATCACATTCATCAAAGTTTCTGATATGGTTACTATGCCCACATGTGCCATTAACTCCCCCTTAAGCTCCCCCAGAGTGAACATGGATACATACAAGTAATTAGGTTTTTAAATGTATGCTCTTACTTTCTGTAGGTGCTCGCTCTTACCCTTTGATCCTACTGGCCCTACAAAGTCTATGGCCCCACCCTGCCTCAGCACATCAGAAGAAAAGGATTTATGGCTGTTTTCATCTCTGTTCCAAGTTGTTTCTCAAACTTTATTTTTTTTTAATTTAACTCATATGTGAGTTAAAGAGCCTCCTCATCTTATGTAATTCCCCCTTACGAAATTAAACACATCAGTGGTTTCTTTGGCTTTTACGATTCCTGCAAGAATACTGAAGCTACAGTCTGGTTCTCTTAAAGTAACATCTGAATCCAGCCCAGAGCACTGCTCAGGATCCAGTCAAGGGCTGCTGCTTCTGGGGGGCTCTCCGAGTAGCTGCTCTATGGAGTCACTATTTGTGGCACCTAAGCACTTAGGCTCAGCATCACACTCCTCCAACCCACATGAGGGAAAGGGAATTCTTCCTTTTGTTGTTCTTTCCCATCTTTGTGCTCTCTCTGATTTTCCTTAACATACCAGTCATTTTCTCTGTCATATGGGGCGGTCAGTAATTAGGTTATTTTTTCTCTTTAGCTCAGTTATTTCAGTCCAGATGGATCATATGACATTTACTGAAGAAGTTCACAACGCACCTGATCTGACACTAAAGCTTTCTTTAACATATACTGCCACCCTTCCCTTGTGGCAAGCTCTTTGATCTTTCCTGCATAATTTGTACCCAGGTATCAGAAGGTCTCGCTGACCGGCCTGGCAAGCCTCTTGGATCAACATCCTCATTTCAAGCCACCCCTGTACATTTCAGACTCATCTGCAGACACACATAATCCTCAATCCATTCACCTGGGGTTTTTTGCAGCCTATTTAAATAGGACTATTTGCTTAGACTCCTCTTTGCCATTTCCATTATATTCTGCCAACTTGACATTGCTCCTATAGCTTCACCCCAAGAGAACCCATCAATCTAAACCATATGTTTTCCATGCCTGACAAGCTGTCTTTAAGAAATGGTTAAAATTGAAATGCTTTCACAGGGTAGTCTTTACATGCCAGAAGCCTGGTTTTAATTTTCTCTAGATGAAGTTTTTCCTTTCCGCACAAGTTCCCTCTGTTCCACAAGTTTCTCTAGTTCCTAATGAGTCTAAACACCTCCCCTCCTTTGCCACAGTCCCAGCTATGCAGCAAGACTCTGGCTTTCTGACCCCATCTTCCCCTACAGATGCAGAGGCATTTCAGGAAATCAGAGGAGTTTTAAATTTCCTGTGCAGCAAACCAGGTTTTGCCTCTCTCCAGCGCCTCCTGGAGTTGTCAGCTTCCAAACAAACCATAACCATGCTCCTCCCCAACACTCCCTAAAAGTCTGCCCAGATATCTACTAACATCACCACTTTTGCACAGCACAACTCAGTCTTCTGTTATCACAGAAGAAAATACCTGCACACCTGATAATTAAATTAACTGGTACTATAGCCTGCCATATCAAATCCCTGCTAAACAAACTGATTCCTCCTTTCACTTACCTCAACTGCAAGACTTTCCCAGGGAAAGAAACAAACTCAACCACCCCACTTATGTAAAAACACACCACAATTTAGGTGCTTTACCATCTAACTGGATTTATGTGCACAGCAATCATAACTAAGTAATGGTATTTATTAAAATTTTTAAAGAAGACTGAGCAGAAAAATATTGCAAAACCTCCTCCTTTCTACACCTCTGCTCAGCTCCCATGTCAGTTCTAGGATGCACTGCAGTCACTTCCTTTGCAATGGTACATTCAGCATCCCTAATTCATTATGATTAAATAGAAGAAAATATATCCATACGTCACACAAACACACCACACAGCGCTTTTTGCTCCTGGTTCACAGCATTAGTTTCATCCTATCCTTCAATGTTTCTCTCCTCTTGGTTTTGAAGATATTACACACACACACTCACTGGCCATAGGAGTATGAGATATAATGCCAAAAAGCATCCAGTTTTGCCATGTGACACTACCCATATCCAAATGCACGTTCCACTGAATTTACACCTACACAGGCCGTTAACTAACGAAGGCCCTTGACTGTCTTCAAACGTCCACTACGAGACCTTCAGAGCAAACAGCGAACAAGGTCTCCCAGAATGACGAAGCATCATGTTCCCTGTCCTCCATATGTGCTCGTTCCTCAATACAGGCCCCATCTTCTTAGTATCAAAGACCTTTCAACTCACATTAATGTGGGCAAGCTCTTCCTTGAAAAAAAAAATCAGCCAAGTGTTAGGTTATCATAAAGAATAACCCATCTCCACCTGGAGCACTGCCTTTGCAATTACAATTAAGGTAACAAAACAGGTTGGGTGTGTGATACTGTAAATCAAAAATTAATAATCCAAATCAACCCTCATACAGGCAATCTGGAATGACACATTTTACTGCTTATTAGCTAACATAAAGCAAGTTAAGAACACAATTCTGAAAGCAGAATGTCTGTTTGGGGACTTATATCTACAGCTTTAAATGAATAATTATCACTAAATATACCCAGTCATTTCCACATAGATAATACTCTGGATGACATGTGAGAAATACCAAGTCAAACCTCAGTATAAATCTAGATAAACTAAGAAGCAACCTCAGTATAAACCAGATGAACTAAGAAGTAGGCCTGGAAAACCTATTACACTCTGACACTACTACAAGTTGCAACACCTTTCCCATTCTATGCTTTTATTGCCTATTTCTTGAGTAGAAAATACTTCTTTGGATGTGGCACTACATAGCCACAGAACAGATCTCTCTTCTGCAACGCACAGTAACTGCTTGTCCAGAATACATCTCCTTTTAAACACAATCCTAACAAAAAAGAGGCTGGAAAGGACTTCTAGAGGTCTCTTCCAGCTCCAGCTCAAGTTCATGCTMAAAGCAGGGCTAGCCTCACAGGTAGGTAAGGTTGCTGAGGGCCTTGTCCAGGAGACCTGTGACCAGAGGACTTCCATCTCAGAGGACGGAGACCCTGCAGTGTCCCTGGGCAACTGGTTTCAGTGTTTAACAGCTCTCAAAGCGAAGACTTTTTTTTTTTTTTAATGTCCTTCTGAGATTTTTTTTTCCTTACGTCCTGGGCAACCTGTGCTCATGGCCTCGTTTCCTTCCACTGTGCACCTCGCAGTCTGCCTCCAACTTCTCTACAAGCCCTCAGCGTCACAAGGCGGGGGAACAACTTCTCTTCCCAAGGCTGAACGAATCCCATCCCCTAGCCTTTCCGTGACAACATGTTGGAAGTGGTGGCGAAAGGGGATGATGCATCCATCTTCGCTTCAGCTGTTGTCTTCCTCAGCATCCCACGGATTATACAACAGCTGACAGCTCTGGAAAAGCATAAGCCACTGACTACCACTACAAGCGGGAAAAATAATGAGTTCGTTGGCTTCTCCTGAAGGAGTTTTAATAAGTTTATTTACACTTTGCAAGAGCGAAACAGTCCCTGGTTTTCTTAGTTAAAGGCCCAAATCAGTTGAGGATTGAGTATGAACTTCCTTTTCCAGCCAAAACCCAACTTTCCCCCCACTTCCCTCAAGAGCTTATCACAACCTGGAACTGGGCAACCGAGTTTGCTCCTTCCCACAAAAGCCCCAGCCGCGCACAGAAACGGCCTCCGCGGGACCCCTCTGCTCCTCCGCCCCGGGGGCCCGCGGCCGGCGCGCCGGACCCCGGCGCAGGGCGCGCGGCCCAGCGGGCGCCTCGCAGCCTCTTACCGTAACTCGCCTCCCTGGGGCTGCCTGAGCCGCTGCCGGGCGAGCGGAGAGCAGCGCCCGCAAACAGCTGCCACAGCCTCTCGAGGCGCCGAGTTTCTTCATCTTTTTCACTCCCACATGACACACTGATTTTTTTTTTTAATCCCCCC
>NW_028186333.1:972017-990511 GCF_003343005.1 Rhea americana
GGGTGCGAGGCCGTTGGCGCGGGGGTCGCGGCTCACCGTGCGGCAGCGTTTCGTGCAGCAGCAGCAGGCTGAGGAGCACCCAGAACCGCATGGCGGCGGCGGCCCCCAGCCCCGGCGGCGTGGGGAGGAGCCCGGGGCGCGGCGGCGCCCCGGGAGGCCGGGCCGGGCCGTTGGGCCCCGCGGGCTGGCGGGGGGCGGCGGCGGCTCCTCGCTGAGGGGAAGGAGGGACGGGGAGGACGACTGCCCCACCCTCCGGAGCACTGGGAAGATAAAAGACTTTAATGTAGAGCGGAGCCGTTTATTTCCCCCCTGGAAACGCCTACATGCTCTTACGTGACTGGCGATGAGCTCTGGTTTGTAAAGCGTTAGACACCTGGCACGCTAACCGCAGTAAGTCGCTGTGTTATTCTAGCATTTACGAATCCTGCGGTGGCGGTTAAAGTTAGAGCTGTTGTGTAAAGAACGTACAAGTGACACGCGGCTTTATTTTAAGAGCACAGAACAGACGCACAGCTGCCGTCCCGCGAAGCTCGCCCTGCGGCGAGTGACGCGCCGTGGGTACAGTCCCCGCCCGCGCTGGGAGCTGAGGTAACGACCGGCGTCGCGGGTTGTAACTCCACTGTTAGAGTGTGTGTGKGGGGGGGAGCACCATATTCTTACACATATGCTAAACATGTCTTTTTACATTCATAAAAAAAATCAAGACGTCATTCAGGCTAGAGCACTCTGAAGAAACATAGATTCTTAGTTTAAGTAGCTTCATAATCCTCCTATCTGCGATTTCAATGCACAGCAGCATTGAATGCAGAAATAATCTGTGCGGGTACAGATTATACAGTGTACATATAGAAAGCTTAAAATGGATATAAACACTAATAGTGTTAAAAATGAACATATATTTCATGCTGTACTGTCTGTTAACACAAAGGAAAAAAGCCCTCCTAAACATTATGGATTTACATCCTCCTCTCCTGTAWTGTGACTCCCAACTAAACTTCTGTTGGTGAAGCTGGAGTTTGCCCGGGGCAACRCTTGATGAAAACTACACAGACAACAGAATTTGTCCAACCGACAATTAAAAATRAGCATTCACATATATACAGAGTTCTTTCTAATGCATCCCTATGCACAGAAATACTTACATTTGGCTAATGTTAAAAAGTTTTGATTCCTAAAATCAAATGAAAAACAGATTAGGAGATGGTAAAGTCATATTTAGCTTTGGAAAGGTCTGTTTAAAATGTAGAGATTCTCAAAATACRTATCACAAAGAAATATTAAAGATAGAGGAAATTAAAGACAAATATAAAGATCCTTCATTATGTGAACATCCCCTTGCTCTTTCTGTAAAATATTATATATTTGCCACACTGAAAAGTCCCAGTGCTTTCARTGAGCATACAGTAATTTGTACAAATGTCCTGGCAAGTCTGGGAAGAATTAGGGCCTAAGAGTGTTGAAGAGGGCTTTTTTGTTTTCTTTTTTTGTGTAACCAAGTAACACATGCAAGCCATCATATTGACTGAATTCCTACTGTATAAAATGTATCTCAATTTCCAAGGTCTCACATCTGATTAAAATGATTGCACAGTCCCACAGGTTTCACCCATTTTGTTTAGCTTTCAGTATCTCAGGATGCATACAGTCCATGTGATTTGGCACTTCTTAAAAGCTCTATGAAAATAATCTGCATTTTATTTCTTTTAAAAAGGTGTATCATTGCATAAACTTAAGGGAAAAAGTGGCTAGATTTGTACATTCATCTTCTAAGAAAATAAGAATATTTTTTAAAGCTTTACTGTATTTTGCCTCCAAATCTTTTGCATCATTTGAAGTTACTGCATGGCATAGCTAAACTATTCCATGGTTAAATTCATAAATAACTACCTAAGTAATCCTATATCACTATATGGATGTTTATTACTAAAMACTTCCTAAGAGCAGGTAAAATAAAAARCCTTAATGCATAACATGTCAGATTWAAGAAATCTACTTTGCATTTGTTATACAGGGAAAAGCAAAGTTCTTAACAAAATAGTTATATACAAACTAACAGACAACAAAATCTAAGATACCATATGAAATTTCCTATTGCAGAATTAGTAGTAGAATTTAAAATACCAAAAGAGGAACACTTTGGAAAGATTATACACAAATGGTTTATAACACTACTGTCTCACTGAGGGATAACAGAGATTTGTTCTCYCTTAAATATGCTTTGGCTTACTTTACTAAATCCAATTAGATAAAAATAATTGCTATATCTAAAGGCACATAGTGAATATAACACTTGGAGGATTTCTTTCAGAATGAAAGAAAAAAATACAATAACCTATCTGCAGTAATAGATATTTTATATTAATACATGTAATTGTTTGCACAAAATAATTTACAATATTAACAACTGTGTTAAAAAAACAACAATAATCTAATTTCATTGGACTTGTGTTTTCATGTTTTCAGCTGCATTCTTGGCAAATAYAGACATACTTGTGCAGCAACATGAGTACAAAATCAGGATTTATCTCATATGCCTCCTGTGTAAGAGCTAGCACAGCTATTTTTTGCATAGCTTGTTCCTGTGAAGTCCCATTAAAGTGACTGGAATTTCAAGATTGCATATACAACAAATATCTTCCTTCTGGCATATACTGATCTTGCTTAGCCACTGACTAATAAAGACATTAACTATACACGTATATATAAATAAGTTTTGCACAGTTGAAGCAACTGAGAATACCCAATGACTTTCCTTTAATTTCATGTTACATCTCGTTAGTTAAATGGATATTTCCTTGCTGCAGCTGCTCCCAATCTCCCTTAGCAACATTTGTACAGTCACATTCTTTCATTTTCATGTAATTCACTTCCATAAAAAGAGAGGAGAAATATTTATTAATAAATAAAGTAGGAAACTGTCTATACACAAAGTGCTGACAAATCCATTAGGTAAATAAGCTGGAAAAWTTGATTTTCTCCATCCCTAAAAGTCTTATCTAGCACTAAGGCAGCACTTTCTTTAGTCAGAAGATAATATTATGTTGACAGTATCCCTTCAAAGGAAAATTCCAGTGCAGTATAGAAATTATTTTAATCAATACATAAAAATAACTATGGGCTAATGACAGACAGGTGGCAACATATAGACTGGTGCAGGCACATACATTCTGTATGATCAAGTTTGGTGCTGGGAGGGAATGGAGGCTTCCTCCCACACCACTGAACAGCAGCAGAGTTAGCATCCTGGGAGCCTGGCTTGCCTGCTCTGCATCCAGAGAAARAAGTCTCTGCTTCCCACACACAGGGAGATGGAAGCAATTTAAAGCGAGACACACTTCACTGGGTGCTTGTATAGACATTGTGCAAAAGCTTTGACTGGACGCTACGATTTTGCTCCAACAGCATGGCATTTTTGCAGCTGAGGATTTAAGCTTGCTGTGTAAGCTAAGTAGGTAAGAACATCCTCTAAAAGTACAACCATGGAAGAAGCTGTGGTCTTGACAGAGCAGTAGCTGAGCAGGAAAAGCATCAACTTCTCTATTGCAAATATTTGTGGGATTAAAAACAACAGTGTAGATTCATCTACTMATTTTTTTCCTTTACTTTTAAATAAAACCTTTGCTTTGATGTCTCTGAGTATTACTGTACTGAATTCATTTGAATAGCTTTGAAGGTCTTTAATTTTAACATTTCAAAMAAGAACGTATGGCTCTTTTTTCATAAAAACGGGCCTCTGAGAAGTACAATTAAAATCCAGCAGATCCAGCTGACATTGACAGCTCTTTCGTTCAATAACTGGAGGTATTGAAACTCATCAATAGTTCTAAAAATGGCCCTGAAATCCTATTAATTCCTAGTAACCAAATATTTCCTTAGAATATCATCTGTCTGTATAGGACACTTGAGTATTTCTTTAATGACATCATGWAAAACAACAATGAATTGCAGAAAGATCAGGCTACCACCTAAGATAAATTCTGGATGCATTATGATATGTCAAAAAATAGTATCCCACTGCCACCTACCTRTAGTTTCTCCTCTTTCTCTGGGTCCCATCTAAGAGCTGCCAGTTTTTAGGAACAACAGTCCTTAGGAAAACAATAGTTAAAGGGCTTATTCTGAAACCTCAGTTAAGAAAGGGGTATTTTTCTCATTGTATGCTTATCATAYGCTTCCTTAGAGAAGCAAGGGAACCGCTAACGCCCTGCTTTGGTCTCTGTGCAAATGTTTTCTGGAGAGTCTCTCTGAATTACCATAAAACTGAGATCGTGCCCAAYAAGAGAAGCAATAGTGCAATTCTTTTCAGATTGCTACTTTTGAGTAGCCAGTAGAGGCCACTAGTGCAACAGCATAAATCTCCCTCTCCATCTTCCCAGCAGCGCAAAATGTTCTCATCCCAATTCAAGCTGAAAACAACAAATTTACTCCACTCTGTGACCCCATAAGCGCATTGCTAGGGTCTCTATCAAAAAGCACTTATTTTCCCACCCTTCAAAATGTATGTATATTACTCTCTTAAAACAACAGAACTCACTTATAGATGAAAAAAATGCCTGAATCTACTGCTGTCAAAAAGACAGAAAGCAAGAGAGACAGGAATAACTTAACCTTTTTTTTTTTTTTTTTTTTGGGGGGGGGGAATTTCCAGATATTATAAAGAATAAGGTTCTTTTTACTATTGACCAACATAGATCTCTCAGAATATAAAGTTCTTATAACTAACAACAAAGATTAATGCCAATGATTAATGCCAGTAGTATTACGCTTTAGACTGCAGCTCTCCATGACAAAGTTCAAGATAGTTCTTTTTTACTTTAGGGAAGTTATTTTTATAAATACATTCTTGCAAAATAACTATATTTTTGAATCCTTCAAGGTATTATGCCTACTATTTGTTGAGAAAAAGTGTTAAAATACATGTGTCTAAAGCACTGAAATACTGTTTTAAAGAAGATTCTTTCCAAAGCCTAAGCCTCTGTTTAACCTCCCCTTCTACCTGAATAAAAGGCTGTGGTTTTATGCATTAATTTTTCTGAGGAGAAGTAATCTGTAATGACCTGTCTCAGAAGTAGAAACCTCAGCACATGATAAAGGAAAAGAAAACATGGGGGAGAAGATTAGCAGTGAGGAGGAAAACTTGATGACAGCTGTATGTAAGTACCAAATTATGTAGTCAGGGATGAAATCTGGGCCCTTCCGAAATCAGTAGCAGAACATTGATAAATCTTGTAAGCATGTTACTATCAATGTTGTGACTAACAGATTATTTCCCAGGTGCTTCTGGAGAAAACAATATAACTCTTCTTGGGAGTATTATTTTATATACATAGAAACACTGAAAGGAAAGAAACATAAGATAGAAGTAGCAATCTTGATTATTGTTTAAGAGCCAAAAAATCTTTAAAGTAGCTTCCCTATTTGAGTTCTCTATGAACACTGATTAGTAAGGGTAAGCAACCATTTCTTTATCATTTCTATGTACAAATATTTAAAATACCTGCTTTTTGCATAGAATCAAATCTGTTCATTTATCATTTGTTTTGCAAAATACTTTCCAGACCTATTTGCAATTTATCTCCCACTAGAATTAGTTATATAGAAAACACTAGGTATTTTAATCTGAGTGAGCTAGTTGCTTTGTTATTTCAGACACCATCAGACTGTGACTAAAACACTTAAGAGAGAAAAGGAAAACATATGAAAGGCACTTGTGTTCACAGGGCACTGTAGAATATTGAGAACTTCTAGCAKGTAGTTCTACAGTTCTTCATATTTTGTGATTGCCAAGGATTTTGTATGATGGTTCAAACAAAGCATCCGAATTCTTGCATGCCAAAGGGTACTTTTCTTGTTTGTTTTTTAGTTTAAATATTACTCTGCATGCTACCAGTTCTGAAATGACGAAAACAGATCAGCAGCTTGTCCAAATTATCAGCCATGCTTTCTGGTAAACACTTTCAAGAGGCACAATGKTGGTTGGTGAAGCTTTTGAAAGTTCAGTCAGCAAATATATTGTCAGTTTACTGTTTAAAAGACTTGTATGTTTGCATAGATTAACATTCACTTGTCCTCTCATGTGCAAGAAATTGATCATTTTCATTTGCATTTTCATGTTCATCCTCTTCTTCCACAGGGTTCTTTTCTTGCATCCCACTATTCTCTGAAAAAGAATCTTCATCTCCATCTCTAGGATGGCCTTCAAGACTATGCCTGATGCCGTAAGCAAAATAAATGAAGAAGCCTTCCAAAAGAAAAAAAAAAGTTAATAGGGTTTTCGGGTAAATAATGCATTAAAAAGTAATTATTTGTTACTCCCTGGCTGAGCCCCTTTTCCAAAACAAGTCCCTGCTTTAGCTATCTGCATCTGGTAACCTGAAAGTCATGCTTCAGGTCTTCCTTGTTCCTTTGGAAGCGTGCATCATTTTTGTCTACTTCATTACTCTAATAGGTCATGGAAACTACTATCGCTAATTTACAACTAGATGAAATTAATGTAGTTTTCCCTGTTTTAAAAGAGAAGAACTGATGTAGTGGGAAGGAAATCTATAAACAGCTCTCTGCTTAATTTCAGCTATACTTACTAGAAACAATTGTGGCCTATTGGAATTGATGTCTATAACTTTGATTATTCCCAGTTCCTCACAGCTGTATTTATGATTAGGACTCTGGATTTATACATCTTTGGAGGCATGCTGTTGTTTTGACAAGAAATATCAGCTGGCTTTTATTAAAACAAAGAGTTATTCCAGATATTTAAAGAGAATTGAAGGATCTGAGAGAACAACCGTCAATCTTAACATAAAAGATGACTGAAATGAATTGAATACCTACCAAGTGCCATCCAGAAGCTAAATCTGATCCAAGTTTCTCCACTTAATTGTACCATCAAATAAATATTCACCAGAATACTGAATGATGGCAAAAATGGCAACAGTGGAACCTAAGGGGAAATATATAATAATATGTTTGTAGTATTAAATATTATTTCTTACAAGTTTCAACTATTAATGTCACACTTGAGTTATACAACTTAAACTAGAGGTGGCACACCTACTCACTAAAAAAGATGTGGGAAATTTTCTTATTGAAATAAGTAAACAGTGAAATTTTCTCTTTCCTTGGGTTTAACTACTGATTTCTACATATCTTAAACTTTTAAAATATATTTAAAATATATTCTCTRGGCAGTGAAGAAAAGCTTTCCAGCTTGTGTTGAACATGTAGTATTGAATTCCTGCATATATAGCTGAAAAATATTAGCTTTATCAAAGGTAATATACATATTTTATACATACATACATATATATATATATATAGAGAGAGAGAGAGAGAGAGAACATACTATATATATCTCTTCTTTCCAAATTGTCCCCCCATCAGATTTCTTGACCTTCATCAATATACTTCATTCTTTCCCATTTTCTGCATGTCCATAAGATAGATAACTCATCTTAGAACATAAATGAAAGGTTGGCACTGTGGGAGGTATGAACTGTGTGTGGTCCAAATCATCATATACAACATAGACAAGTTGGTTGTAAATTAAAATGAAAAATAAATCTTTGCCCAGTTTATAAGCATCTAAACTGAGGACTAAAATTACGTTGGTGGTATGTCTCAGGAAAATGTATTTTGGGGRTGGGTCTAATGGAATACCTAGATCTGTGTTGTCAGATCCAGTAGTTGTATTAGCAGCTGTTCACACCAACATCATTGTAATACCCATTTTGCACAACCACGCTCCTGTGCATGCCACATGATCAGAGTGAAATCCTTTCTCTCATCCTGAGCAGATCTAGACTGGACTACACATGCCTCCACTTCAACTGTCAGCATCTCCTACTCTTACACTCCCCCAAAAACCTACAACAGTAACAGCGCACTAATGAGAAACTGCCTGAAAATGATAGTCTTTCTCTCTCACTTGCTAAAATATAGTCAGATTCTCATTAGAGATTTAGGTTATTCACCATAAAGGCCACTCTCTGCTGGTTCTGAGGCTGCCTTTGGATGAGSAGAATGGTAACTATGAAGAGCACCACCAATGCAGCAAGAAGGCCAATACTCCAGGGCTCCAAGTTAGCAATGAAATGAGTCCCATATGTGGTGAGAACACTTAAGCCACAAACCAAGAAAGCTGTGTGAAAAACAAAATGATGGAAATAGGAAAGAGGTCACTTAAGCTCTGCATTGAAAAGGAAGTGACTTTTAAAAAGAATGATAGCAGATATTCAGCAGTATGAAATGTTATAATGAAAATGTTTATTTGAAGGGAAATATACTAGCTTATAGATTACATCTGTCGAGAATTATAAACACATTCTCCAGAAAAACATGTTAATGATGACTGTTAGAAGGTGCGATGTCGCTGGGTTTTTTAATTTTTCTTTAATAAAATTACATTATTTACATTAGCTTATACAAGTTTGGACAGCTGAGTACTTACCTAATAGACCCACTAGAAAGCTAACAGTAGTTGCAGTCTGCTCTGTAGGTAGGCTGGATGGATTAATCAGGGTCTGAAGACTGAAGTGATTCTCTTGTATCATAGTTATCTGTGATTCACTTATTATAGATTCCCTTTCTGATGAAGCTAAAGCTGCTTTTTCTGTAGAATATTTTGGTTGTTCATAGGTTAAACTGGGTTGGTACCTATGGATAAAACAGGAGAATAAACATAAAAAATAAGTTTAAATTGAAATTTGAAGGAATATGCCTCTAGGAATGTATTTAAACACTAAATTAGTAGAAGTTTTAAATTTTCCAATTTATAAGTGTACTGCAGCAGCATATTCTTAGTCACTATCATATACAAACAAACTATGGCAACTCACTTTTTTAGTAGGTTTGTATGGGGCTTTGGGGGCAGTTTATTAAGCTAATTCTGTGCTCCAGTGGATGAGATAAATGACCAATCTGGTGGTCAAAGGCAGGTGAGTGTAGGGAAGCCAAACCACTCTTTTCAGCAGAAGCACRTTCATTCTGATTTGTTTCGAATAGCATAAGAGGCCTATTAACTGGCTCAGGCTGAAATTTTACATCTGCTTTGTTAGGATTTAAACATATTTTTACAAAGTATATTTTAAATAAATCACCATGGGATAAAGTATAGTCTTCTTTGAAATGTAAATTAATGCAACCTTTGGATTTGAACAGAATTTAAGCTTGTAATTAATTATACATTTCAAAGTTATCAATTTAGCCTCCTACAGTAACTTAAAAAGTCAGAATCTTTGTTACTTAACTACCCTAATAAGAAATACAAAATACATAACAAAGTAGCCTATGGCTATCAATATATCAATATTATTCCATCACATTACAAACACAACAGATGATACCCACAGTTTTACTGACAGTTATTTATAACCTCATTGAGAGCGCATGTTTTTACTCTCTTCCGAGACTACCGCGTCTTGAAACGTTTGTCTGGCCTCACTGACTAGGATAACACAAAACAATTGTTTTCAATATTCCACTCTTTTAATTGGTTCATCTTGTGAGCTATTTGGAACATACGTGTCTTTCACGTAGAGCTCCCACAATATAATAGGTCTGATGCACAGTGCAGATCATATTCAAATGCAAAATATTGTTAACTGTATTTTGGAATCAAGCACAAAACGAGTACCTTTAGAGCTAATGTTTGGGTCAATTCTTTTGGAAAATAAAAGGTGTCTAGACTTCACATGAAGTTTGGATTTGACTAATTGCTATATTGGTATTACAATATAAGTACTCAATGTTTTCTTGAAGAGTCACTGCTTAGTAATCTTATATGCGTACAGCTAATTTTTAAACATTTAGCTGTATAGCAAAAAAATACACAGTTCTGTTTGTATGCAGAACAACACAAAATAAAACATAGCAGAATAAAAACAATGTTTTTGACTCACCTAAGTATGAGGACACAGGCTGCCACAAGTGAGTAAGCAAGAAGTGTACCAATAGACATCATGTCCACTAAAGCCTTTAGGTCAAAAAGAAATGCCATTAAAGCTAAAAAAAAAGAAAAGAAAAGAGCAAAATGCAAAGTTTGTATGAGGCTGATATATGAGAGAGTAAAAATTTACAGTCTTTCAGTGAGGTAACTTTACATGACAGCAATATCAATGAAATTGTGGTAATCCATAAAAACACATTTTAAGTCATAGCCAACACTTGCAAACTTAATTTCCTGTAGTGGGGCATTTCATTCATATAGACATATAGATATGCACTGATGAGCTATACAGTCATGCTGCATAGTCAGGCAAGTATCTGTATTTAATTTTTTAATCCTCCTATCTTTGGAAGGCTACTTTCTAGCCCAGAACATATTATATATTAAAATTAAATCAAAAAATGCCTCATACACAATTAAGTTTTTGACTGAGAGAAAGACAAGTGTACTCCAGTTGCAAGAAAAAATGGTAAATAAATTTATGGTGATGAAACCTTGGATTAACAATAAAGCATTTCCCTATGTACAAAGTTTCACAATCATGCTTACAATATGCAAAAAGGCAAGTCACAATAATAACATGTGACAATAATTACCTCAGCTCTAGTTTTGACCTGATAACTTTAATTAAAAGGCCAAACATCTAATCTCCTTAACACTCTTTAAAGCTATGAAACTATCCATGCTAAGAAAGTCAGATTACATATTATAAGCTGACGCATACCTCTGTAACTCTTCTGGCAAAAGTTCTTAACACCACATGTTACCAAACACGCATCTTTTTAAAAATAGATGAAAAAATATGCYTTCTCCAGCAACAGCTAAGCTGTCTTCAGGTAAATTGTTCACATACTGAATTCCCCAAACTGTCTAAAAGTTCAGCTGACTGCTGTTGCGCAGGTACTGTAACTGTATGGAGCAGTTTACTAGCTGAGTAACACAGTTTTCTTTCTCCTTGTCAGTACTGTGATTTCAGAGAAAGATGTTGATTTCATCCTATATAACTGCATTTCCAAACCTATTACAGAAGTCAATAATATAAATTGAAACTAAAAGACAAAACAATAAAAACAATTCTATGCTATCGACTTGTACTTGACCAAAAAAAGAAAAAAAAGAACTAACGATAATGTTTCAAGCAGGAACTGTCTGAAACATGACTGCACCTTCCCACATTAGTATCAAGTACACAGCATGAGGAGTTCCACTTTTGGGACTGGCATCTGAGGGTGACTATAAGTAATAATGTTTTAGGCTCGGTTCTGAACCTCTCATCTGATATCACCTTTARCCAGGGTTGCTAAAAGACATGCTTTTCATATTTCTATTAGTTCTAATTTAAGACTTATTTATTTGCCTTTGAGTTAAATACTTCTGRAACTTCCAGTTTTCCTATGTAAACAGGCATCCCACTGAATTAACACAGTGAAGTTTGGGCACAACTATCTTACACCTCTGCAAGAAATAGTGACAAAAGTGAAATAGTTACATGTTAAAACATTTTCTTTGTGAAACACAGGAGTTGTTCAGGAGCTCCTAAAATACTGTTTTGCTAAAATATATGTGCATGCATATATGTGTTTGTGCAAACAAACATACCCTCCCTGCCTGACCAACACATACATACGCACCCCATAACCATGACTTGGTAAGCTTGTACCAAAACAGAATCTTTTTTCTTTGGAGGAAAATGAAAAAAAAAAATCTATATGTACTTTACACACAAGTTGGTTCTGCTGCAAGTGTAAAATTTTCTTCTCATGTCTTATAATAAAAAGTTTCCTGTTATTTTCCCCCTTTATAGATGTGGTACGTATATAGGCATATATTGGACAAGGAAACTCTGTGAGGAGGGCATTATCCCAAGGGACCCAGATTAAGTAAAATGATTATTTGCAATAGAAGAGAGGCCAGTATTAAAAATCAAAAAAATTAAAATCAGTTTGAATTCTTTGACATTAAGGAGATCACCACTACCATGATTGGTATGATTTGGAGTTCATACACCTTTTGATTACTCAATAATTTTATTCCCATCTTACATGCAAGGGAAGTTAACAAGGAGCCCTTTCCAAAAATAAAAAGTACCATGCACGTGCACAGAGGGTTTAAATCCCAGATTTAGGAAACATGGGCTTTTAAAGCTTACCAGAGATGACCCCTGCTGTCAAGGTGGCAGAAACTGGTGTCTGCCTCTGACTCACTTTGGCAAGAAAACTAAAGAGTAAACCATCGCGTGCCATGGCAAACAGAATTCGGGGCAAAGGGAACATAGAGCCGAGAAGACTAGAACAGAAAAATGTATAGTTCAAATACAGGTTATTAAAAGCACAATGCTTTACTGGTATACCCAACTACACAAAAAGAAAGCTTGGAAAAGTTAATTGGTTTAGGTTTAGTTTTGGTTTTAGGTTCTGTGTYGCTGCTGTTGGTTTTTTTGTTTGTCTGATTGCTGTTGTTATTTTTTGTTTGCTGTTTATTTTGAACCTGGGCTTTCAAAGCTCTTGAGATTAATCAAAAAATACGAAATCTGTGGTAGAGAAAAGTTTCACTAGAAGCCAATTTTACCTGGCAACAATCRTATTTGATCATTTCAGCCAAAAGCAAATCAAAATTGCACAACRGTGTTCTATTTCCATATATGCAACGTGTTTAGCAGTGCACCTTTCTTTACAAGGATCAGCTCTTAATCTCACCTGCTACTGCACCAGACGATAGAGTAGCAACTAGTGGGGTCTTCGTTTTGGAACTGATTTGAGCTAGACATTTGAAAAGCAAGCCATCCTTCGCCATAGCATAGATTACACGTGGCATTGGGAAAATGGATCCAAGAAGACTGAGTAAAAAGCAAATACATGCAACATGGCAAACACAGTTCATGCAGGGTTGTATCATGGAAAAGATAAACAATGTGAATTAATGGCATGTACAGAAACAAAATTTATGATTGCAAGACAAAACCAGAAAGCCCCAGAGCCCAAGATACTACAGATCAGACACAAATAGCATGTTCTTTTTCCTTGTGAAGTTGTTTGCTTTTTTTGTTCTTGATTTAGGTAATGGAATTGCTTAATTTGAGAGATTTCAGATTAGCAAAATAACTCTTGGCATCACTGTAGTTCTTAGGCATTAGTGGACCGGGAACATGTTCCAAGTCACACTAACTCTGCAATTGAGCTTTAGTATTCCATAAGAAAGTCTGTCAGTCAGCAGGAGCAAATCAATAGGCATTAGCGGCATCTCATAAATTCTACATTTCCATTTCAGAATGCTGATTAACAATAACTCAGAATAAGCACCACACAGTTGTACGTCGCCACATTACATTTTTCAATTAAAGCACCTCTAGCCAAGCTACATTGTTTCTTTCATTGAAAGAAGTAAAGCTAGTTATTTTAGATTTGTTATTAGCAGAACACAGAAAGCTCTTAAACTGTTGATGATTCAAAGCTCTTTTCTTAATGTATATTTTAATTAGGTGGATTCTTTCCCTCAAAGCAAAATAATTGCAATCAAGAAAACCAAAAATATTGAAAGGACAAAAAGCCAAAATGTATAGCCGGTATAACCGCTGCAGCAAGCACACTAGTTTTTAACCAGTTTAATGGTTGCCCCTCTTGCTGTGGGGCTATATCTTGTACAGAAGGCACAGCTTTTACATACCACAGATGCTGAGTACCTCTAGTAATGCTCATAAGACACAAGCATTAAGGTTAGACACATATGAAATAAATTTCATTGCACATGAACTGATTTTGATGCATAAATATTCTTTCCAAAAAAGCATGTTTCCTGAAGCATAGTTACAATTTATTCTTCAAATAAGGATAAGTTAAAATCTTTTGCCAAAATTTTGCTGTTGTGGCTTTGTAAAATGTAACTCTCCTACCCCTTTTTAAGTGCAGTCAGACAATGGAAAAGATTAATGAATATTTTTACCCTGAGGAAACAAGTTCAAGACATTACCTAGTAAGAGGTAACTATATGGATCAAAAGCGATGATTCCAAATTTTTTGTTAATTATACCTCTAAACTGAGGTATCTGAAATAAAATTTCCTTTGTTTTGTTCTAGACTGAAAACTGTCAACAGACTAAAAGATTAAACTCTCTGTATGAGGAAATACAGTAATTTAAAATACACTGGAAAGAGAGACCAAAATTTCAGATTTCTGAAACAGTGTATTTTACCATCTCAGTTTATTTTATTTTCCAATATTCATTTCTTTGATCTAGTTTCTGCTTAAATATCACTTTTATTATTTATCACTATAGAGGAAAAATTCAGTAAAACCTTCCAAGCTGAGGGGACCATGACATGAGATAAAAATTAACTATAATCCCAGAAGGAACTGTGTAAATGTGACATTTACAGTCAGCCCTACAAATCTTTTAATGTCCTTCTGGAACTATTTCCTTTTTTTAATCACCTCCTCCGTCAAGAATATTCCTTTCTTTTAAGTCGCTCTCCGCAAGCAGTGTGCTCATCTTCCACAGACTAATGCTTGCAGGATTATCTCTGGGTATTGGTTTTACTGCTCAAACAGGTATCTCTTTTTCCTTTGTAGGACAGATAGTCAGTATTTTTATCACTAAAGCTCACTTAAATGACTTGCTACCTACATAACCTCAGGTAGGAGATTGGCATCAATATTTTTCTACCTTAAATTCAAGTATCAAGCAATACTGTATACTATGAAAGTTTTTATAGCACATTACACCTGAATTATAATATATAGCAACATGCAACACACTCATGCCCTTCCCAATCTTTTTAATCAAAAGAACATGTTACGTTAAGGTTACATCCAGCTTACAAAGGGGGAATAAATGATCATATTTTTCATAGATATAATCTGCATCTCAAATACCCACACACAAATCAGGGGAAGAGATGATGTCAAAAGATAGGCTGACTACTAGAGGAAAAATAGAGACAGGCAATAAAGGAGGAGGTGGCTCTGGCTAATCTTTCTTCGGCATTGTCTGCAAATACACAGAGCCCATAAAGCTACTGTGTCATTGTCAGCAAAAAGCAAGAAAGAAGAAAATGGGTGAAGTTAATTTTATCAGTTAATAGAGATAAATTGTAGATTGTATGTCTTAAAATACATATTTTAATAGGGAAGTTYTTGGTAATAAGTGAAAGAGGTAGAGTCCAGTAAGATTACAGTTTAAAAAAGGAACATATATTAATGTGTTTATATCGATTTAAGTCCTACTTCAGTCTAAACACGCTTCTAATTGCTAAACATACTTCTAATTCTTATTGCTAATCCTCTGTGTGACCCATCCAAATTAACATGTGAACACACATTTAAATATCTTAAGTTATCCATCAGTATAAAATTAGTATTTCAATGTCTTTACCTTGTGGACAAAGCACAGAGGGATCCCACTGCTACAACGTATTTTGCAGGACCCCATCCAACATATTCAAATGCTACTGGCAGAGGACTTTTCTCATCTAGTAAATAGTATGGCATCATAAGAGTCAGTGCAGCTGAAACCCCAAAATAGGCCATGAAGCAGACAAGCAAGGACACCACAATTCCTATGGGTATGGCTTTCTGAGGATTCTTGACCTCCTCTCCTGAAAAAAAAAATCCAAAATTTCTACTGATACATTTCCATCTTCAGCTTTAAAAGATATTAACAAACACAAATCAGTATATTTGTTAATCTAAGCCTTGGGAATCATACTTGTAATATCATTTTTTTAAATCTATACAAAATAAGCTCAGTGACATAGAATATAACTTAATATTTCATTCCCAGAAATAACATTAAAAGTAGAGGTAAAATAAAGGTCATAAAATACATTCTATATTTAGAGTAGCCAAAGCCCATCATTTCTAACTATTTGCTTACAGTTTATAAGTTGATAGTTTTCCAATGTGTTTAGCTTTCTAAATAGTCATTTCTTACCATCCATGTATAAACCACCCTTCAGAAGACATATCTCAGAGCAGGGCAAAAGTGAACAGGTGATTAACATGATTTGGGCAGAAAAAGAGCCTCTACTAAGTATTACTAAGACTTGGAAAGCAACAATTATTTTGTTTAGAACAGGAATAAAATGGCAAAAATCTCCTCCTTCCCCCACTATGACCACCACACTCAGGAATGACCTCAGACTTATTCTACATGGACTGAAGAAGTTTAAGGACACAGCAAAGGAAGAACAGCATACAGTGATGTTGTTTCCCCACCTCCTTCCCAAATGCATATTATATACACACATGTGCACGTGCACGCGCGCACCCACACACACACATATATAAATGTTTTTTACCAGTTGTTGCAATGCAGTCAAATCCTACAAAAGCATAAAAACAGGTTGCAGCACCAGCCAATGTTCCTGTAAAGCCATATGGCATAAAACCACCACTCCCATATATACTTGTCACATTCTCATAGAATGAATGATTCCTAAAAGAAAAAAATAMAGCAGAAAAAATAAATTATTTTTAATTGTTGGTACAATAAATGTGTATCTGAAAAAATGTTAAAATACAATGTACTCTCATCAGGACAGAGTTCTGTTTTATAAAACTTTAAAAAATTTCTATTTCAAAGAAATTTCTATTGCAAAGCTTATAAGAAAAACAAAAATAAGAGTAAATGGAAAAATATCCGAATCATACGTCTACCATCCTACTCACTTTGCTGGTCATATCAAAACATATTAAAATGCTAACAGTACCTGAAAAACTTGTCATACTCACATACTGCAGTTAATGCATGACTTCTTAAGGATGAGAAGCCAGTAATTTCACAAATGGTTATGGACAATTTTATAAAAATAAATAAGTCAGTATTTTTTAAGGAAAATACAAACAAGAAAACAAAAATAATTTTTACAGGTATAAAAACTTTATCATTCCCAGCAACAGAACAATCAGCAATAACACAGAAGAAAGTATAACACAGAGCTGCTTGGAATATGAGCAAGAAAAGTGTGTAAAAAAATTATTTACTCTGTTACTGCAGTAAGGTTTATGAGATATTCTTCGCTTATTTTCCAGTTGTCAGCATCTCCTTTCACAAAACCAGAAATCATAACGAAGAGGAGAACCAAGATGTTAATAGCAGTGAAAATTTTATTCACCCATGCAGATTCTTTTACTCCAAAAGATAAAAGACCTATAAAATAAAAATGTTTTATAGCCGTGAACAATCTCTTAGAGTAATAAAATGACTTTTTAGAGAAGATACATRTGCAAGTTCTATGAATAATACTAAAGAAACAACACTAGCTCTTAGCTTTTAAGAAGCAGTAGCACAAATTCAGTGTGTTAGAGACCACAAAACAGAAAACTTCTTTATCCTATTCTTAAAGTATTTAAGCATATTTTGAGCAATTGTTACTCCTTCTCTGCAACTCCAATCCATATTTCTATTTTATACCATGAAACAAAAATAGCTACAAACATTCTATGCTTAATAAAAACAGAATGGCAGAATCTACTCTATGCAAAACAATTACTAATTACAGTAATAAAATAGTCATAATTATTAGATTAATAATCTAATATGCTCACTGTAAGTTTCATTACATAGTAGAAGTCACATTTACCACTTTATGAATAAAACTTAATAAAAATTAAAAGAAATGCGTGCCTGCTGTTCATAGAGATTCTAAAATAAAGTCTCATACAAAATATACATGTGTTTAGGTTGCAAGCTAATGCATTTAAACAATCTGAAAGGTTTTCCATCAGGAGCCTACTGCCTCATTAGATTTGTAGCAATTGTAAGCATATTTACAGTTTAATAGAACACTAGACAGCAAGCAAATCAGGAAAAAATATTTACAATAGGAAAGCCTCACACAGGTTCCCTGCACTGTAAGCACTTCCACTAATGTCACATACATGCTTTCCCTCATTATTTAGAGATTAAGTCTGAAAATTTTAAGCCTCTCAAGATGTCTAAAAAATTTCTGACCCCACTAATGAGACTTTTGCTGTCTTCTCATAAGCCAGAAGTTACCATATGAGCTGCTCAAGTTTTCTTCACCAGAGGTATTTCTATTGGAAAGAGGTGCATATTCTTTAGCTAAGCTGTTCTCTGGAAGGCAATGTCTCAATTAGCCTAATGTTGTATGAAACATAGTATCTAAGTATTTTTTAAAGTCCTTTCTGTGGAAAAGAAATATATGTGGACAGAYAACTATGGACTGTCCCTTGTACCTAGTACATAACATTTTCCGTAAAACAGTCTGCTACTGGTATGATTCAGCTTTACACAGCTCAGAATTGAATTACAGTATCGCGCTCAATCTCCACAGCCCTGGGCAGTCCTGATTCTGCTCTTCCTCTCAACAGCAGTAAATTCCACAGAGTTAGCTCACTGGTGGTTCAGTGGTTTACTACATAGACTTGGAGAGGTAATTTGGGGCAGAAGTGCAAAATCAGTGAAGAAAGAGCRGTGCTGGGGATGAAAAGGCAAGCAACAAATGAAAATTCAAGAACAGTGGAGAACTACAAGAGAAACAAGATTCCTTTTTCAATCAATAATCTTTACATCTGATGTTAGGAAACAGTAGTG
>NW_028186333.1:990576-1044728 GCF_003343005.1 Rhea americana
AAAAAAAAAAAAAAAAAGACGGAAAGCTTTTCCCCTTCCTTTGGAGGTAAGAAAACTGAAAGGTCCATTCCAAGTACCTACCAAGTTCATTCTAACCCCTCATGAAGACATAAGGATCTGAGCTCCTACAGTCAATTGTGACCCACAAGCTCAGGAGGCACTTTCGGTCCAGGACACTGCAGTAAGCCAAGTCTAAAGTAAACTCTGTGATCTTCGTAAGTGAAGACACAGGGGCCTCAGCATTGACTGTTAATATTGATATTTCTGAAAATGTGTTCTGATTGGAAGCACTAATTCTTGAATCACAGAAAAACTTTTTAAAAAACTTTTACAAAATTCATGCACTTAAAGAATATCCTACTCTTAAATGGTACCAATGAATTTCCTCAAGCTTCCATTCCAGTTTTGCTAATTTCTTGTGGTTTACATTACTGACCATATGACAACTACCTTAAGAACTTTGTGTAAAACTTCTAGAAGTATGAGTGCTTTTTACAAAAAGTATAAGAAAGCCACATATTGCCCTGAAGAAGCATTAAAACAGTTCATTTGAATTATCCTGCTTATCCATGTTGTCCTTGCAGTGTTACTTCTAGTATCTGACTCAGCCTGGCAAACTCTACACTGCAAAGTGATTATTTCATGTCTCAGCTTCAATAAAAGAGGATGGTGCACATGAAAATTTGACTATATAAATTTTATTCTCAGAGTCACTGCATCAATACAAAATGTGCATCCAAACTTCTCTAACATTATTTAGGTATTTCTGGTAAAATAAAAACTATAATTTATCTTTTTTCTTGCTGTCTGTTCTCTAACATATTCAAAAAAAATCAATTCCTTGTCTGTAAGAAACATTTTGTAGTCTGATATCACAACCATCGTAAATGAAGACGCATCTCTCTCTTACCTGATAAAAGTAGTATAAGAAATACAGCGAAGAAGTCAGGATACTCTGCTAGGCCAGAATAATTCATTTTGAAGTAGGTTCTGAAGAAATGACCGATTTGTTTTCCAAGAAGTTCATCAAAGGTGCCACTCCAGGCTCTTGCTACACTTGATGTACCTTCATAAAATACATGCAAGGTTAGAGTTCTGCACATATACAATAGGAYAGAGTTACTTCTACTGAAAAATAAATAAACCTAAACATGCTGCTACCTGCATTTTTAAAAAGCAGAAGTTATGCTAAAACAGTGAGCCTTTTGATCATGAATTTTAATATTACAGGAATTATCTGCTTAGTTAAATTATAACATATTATTCTGTAAATAAAATATATAAATTTATATCCCATTTACTCCCAAATATTATAGAAATTATTTTTAATCATTTATATTTCTAAGTTTACAATATGACATRTGATAAACAGTTTAAAGTACTGTAACAAAACAGTTTACAAAAGAAGGGAAGTTTGACCAYCTGGAGGTATAGCAAAAAAATCACTAGGAAAATTTATATTGCCAGAGTGGGTACTTAAGACTAATACTCTTCCCTGGAAAAAAAGTGTATGTGGCCATAGCTAGACAAGATTTCATTTTCACAGCTCTCCTATCATTAAATACAGTTTAATACAATGCTCTAGTATATTAATTTTGTGGTGATTTGGGCAACAGTCCTGTAGTTACATATACATATAAAGATAGACATGCCTATACACAATATAACAGATGTTGGGCCAACTTGTCACAGTACCTCTGAAAAAAAAAACAGGTTTAAATCAAAAAATGCCATCTCTGCCAAAGCACTGAAGTTATCTGAATACCTCCCATTTCAGTGCTGATTTTATTCAGATCTGGTCAACTTTGTATGTGATGGGATCACATACAAATCACATGACAGGACTCCATTTAATTAGTATGGGATTATAGTAATAAGTTAATAGTTGAACATCGTGACTTTCTTGAAATGAGACATTGTGGATTTATTGGTTGTCTCACAAACCCTTGAGTCCTTTGTTTGTTCTTAAGCTTACCTATAACATATGATAAAATGAGATTCCAGCCAGTGATAAAAGCCCATAGTTCACCAACCGTTACATAAGTATACAAATATGCAGAACCAGTCTTGGGGACACGAGCGCCAAACTCAGCATAGCAAAGACCTGCCATCACAGATGCCAGGGCAGCAATGAGGAAAGAAACAACAATGCTAGGTCCAGAATCCGATTTGGCTACTTCTCCAGCAAGGACATAAACACCAGCACCAAGAGTGCTTCCTACTCCCAGTGCTATAAGGTCCACAGTAGACAAGCATCGGCACAACTTGGAGTCTTCAAGACTTCCACTGCTGACATTCTTCTTCCGCACCAGACACCGGACAAACGACAGAGCTGGTCCGCAGGGTAACATGGTGAATGTAGAACTCTGAAAACAAAATAAATTATTTCAATATATAAAAGCTAGCATAAACACCAGTGAAAATAACTAAAGAAGCATATTTCCATAAAGAATTTTTATTACAGTAACTAATTAATACATTCTATGATTGACAGTGTTCCATGACATTAAATAAGCTGATGTGCACTTTTTACCCAGGAAACATATAAGGGAATCACTATGCCTAATTTTCTATCTAGCACATATTTTTCTAGGGAAAGATATTTATCATCTTTAGGTTTATTATACTACTGTAAAAACAGAACAAATTTTTTCTGTTTAACTGCTATTGACTTCTTCTTAATCATCTCTAAAACAGAATGAGAACAGACATCTGTTATCTTATATGTCATAAGTAGTTTTAAGATAGGGATCAGCACCAACTTAAAATAASGATTTTTAACATCCAAAATTCAAGGCTACAAATAGCAAAAGTTTTAAAATACAGCATTCTGACAGAGCCAACACAGTTTGCTTTTGGATTCAAATGAATGTTTTTTGCCTTTATGATTCACTTGAGTAAAGACTGCTGGACAGCAGATTGAAATAGCGTTCTTAGGCCCTCCCACATCAACTGTGTTTCCCAAAAGTAATTATAGAAAGATGTATGATCTTTCTTCCGTAAAGGAAAGATCATACAAGTCTCCCTTACAAACACCTAACAAAAACTGACAGATCGATTGCCCATCCCACACTCAGTGCAGTTCTTCAATATTTTGAGTGCACATCTTGCAGTGGGGTGCAATCAGCTTATGCATACGATCTCGGCTTTTCCGAGCAGCCGTGTCCCAAAGGTGTGCGGCGATCCCCTGTCCTGTGATACGAGCGCCTGCAGGAAGAACGGTGCCCATCCTGCTTCCCAACTCGGAGAATGCAGCAGCTGGGGATTCAACACGTTTGATTGCACASTAGGACACTGGAATCACATAGATAAAGTCACGCTGAAGAGAGACACCATTACTGTAAAGCTCTTGTACGTATTCGATTGGATTGGATTGTAGGTGACAGACAGTTTGGTAAGAATTAAGAGCTCCTGCAACAATATATAATGTGATTGACAAACTTCTCTTCCCAAAACCGGCATCTGCTCTGAGTGTCATTTCTTCATTGATATTCAATCTGTGGCTTAAAACACCTGGGACCATCTTTTCCCTCCGATGTTTTCTTTGCAATCCATACCAGAAAGAATCTATACTGTGTTCATAATCTGTGAAGTGGAACCCTCCTAGGAACTGAGAATCTTTTTTGTTTAGATGAACATATTCTGCTGGTAGATTCCTCCTCAAGACRAACCAGTTTCCAGGATCTGTAGAGAGCATTTCTATTCACAACAGTTCAATGTACTAACACCAATGACTTTGCATCCAGATGGATATCTGACTATTGCCAGGACAATACAGAGTCAGAAGTAAGAGAACTGTCATCCTGAAAGCAAGCTTGCTTTAAAAAAAAATCCTATTGCATATAAAAAAGAGACCTCTGAGTGGAAACATTCTCCCTCTATTCCTGAAATAGCTCCTCAAGTGCAGTTAATCATGCAGCTTTTGTCTTTAAGAAGATTCTTGCTAAAAGACCATCTCCATTTCCTCTCAAGGAATGGGAAGTAAATCAGTGATAATGAATGGAATGAATACCTTTGGGCAGAGGTGCTTAATGCCCATTAGAAAGGCGTTAGCTACCCAGGTGCAGTTCAGCAAGACTGGGAATTTCCCAAAGCTTTACTGCAATTAGGCAGTCCTTTTAACCTCTGAGAGAGAAGTATCTCCCTATGGTATCTAGACTTCATTCATTGAGGAGATTCTACACAACAGCTCCGAAACTAACATGATGTGAATGCTGGCAAAGACAGAAGATAAACATAAGCTCTCCTGAGGGGAATCAACACTGATTTTTTCAGGCCAAATTCCTTAYTGTAGTTCCTGAATTCTTTAGTAAGAGCAGCTTTTCTTTTGGCCTCGGGCTCATGTCTTCCATTCCTTCAAAGGCAGATATCTCTGTCCTGGGTTTGACATGGTTGCCCAAGACCACTGGGTTCTTCTCACAGTGACACTTCTGTAGCTTTATCTATCACTTAGGCTGCTATATTAATATACTTACTAGGCTGCAGCACATGGCTAGAGACAGCAATACTCTTGTGACTCCATGGCCTTCCCATTAGTAATTTTAATGATGCAGACTCATGGCATTTTTAAGGGGTGATTTTTCGCCCAAATGATAGTTCAGGTGGTGTTCCATTAATAGGAAAKAATACTTTGACAGTTGTTGTTCTCACAACACCAGTCCATTTCCAGCTTGGAACTTGGACCAAGTTCCAAGACTTTTGTTATATGAATGGAAGCTCAGATTGCCCTGCTTCTTTGCAATTTAGGAGAGTAAGTCCTGAAGGGTGCAAAGCCACCTACTGTGATGGCCAGACAGTGATTTTTTTGTTTTTCCCACAGAGAAGGAATCCTTGGGACAAAATGTTAGGATTTTTTTCTGCTKGTATTTTCTCTGGTTCCTCTGGAGAGAACAGGAGCCAGTAAGATACCTATTCTGACTCATATCCCTCATACCACTCTTTCCTATTTAGCTTTTAAGAACCAAGGCATGGCACAACACAGGGTACAAGGTAAAAACTGAGTATCTGTAGAAGAAAAAAAAATCTCTCATACACGTAAGAAACTTATTATTTCAGGTATATCCTTCCTAATATACACTTGAAGAACACACATCCATCTACAAATACCACTACAAATACCAAAATGTCTTAGATGTTTTCTAAGTTTATTATGCACATATGCTTAATAAACAATGTATAACTCTGCCTCATAACTGCTGCTGTGTGCTGCGTACCAAATGCAGTGTGCTGCCTCAGACGTGGCCCCACTTCTGATTTGGCTGAGACAAGCAAAGGATCCAGTATTAGTCAGTTCATACTTGATAGGGAAGTGTAGCAGGAAGAACCGAGGAGCTTATGAGGATATCTGGCCTCCATGCAGGCCCTAATGACCTAGGTGGTGAAAAAGTGTCTTCAGAAATCAATGACAAGCTTAGTCTTTTTCTAAGGTGTCACCTCTAGGCCAGATTCTTCAACATATTACTCACTTCAAAAGAAGAACTGAGACAAWGCATACTGACTCAGAAATACAATTTACTGTATGTAGTTCTGCGGCTTGGGTACTAACCTACAGAAGCAAACAAGGTAACAGCTGGGTGTGCCTTTTGGTGGCAGCATTGTCCTAGATAAGCTTACAGTGACTGCAACCACACTCTTATAAAGAGTCTTACTAATTCTGCACGATAGTAAAAACCTCATCTTCTTCCTTGCCATTGATATTTAGCACAGAGAGGAACACAAAAGAGGGTAAGCAAGGGGAAGGAACAGGAATAGGCAAGCAATGGTATCTCATACTTTCTGACCAGCAGCTGCTAGTATTTTTCTGCTGTCTCCACACTATCACTGTCTTCTCAGTCACTAYTGCCTCCTTTAACCACTGTAGTCTAAACCTATCTTTTCCTGCCAGGCTGTTGTGGCCTCTGCTGCTGTTCGTGCTACCAGCACTGCCACCGCCGTTAAGTACTCCAGCAGAGCTTACTGGCCCTGGCTCTTCTCTGAGCCTTCTTAGAGAGGCACACCTGTCAGGTTGGGAAATGGTGGCTTTGCTAATAGAGTGGGCAGTCAGTCAAGAAGGAAGTGACCTCTCAACACTTTGCCACAGACAGAACTCACAGTGCTTCTGAGGCATTTCGGGGCATTTCCCTTACTTTCCTGAGGGCAGAATTAGATGCCTGCATGTCTCTGGATTCAAAGGACAGTAGGCAACTAGCAATCAGTCAAGCTGGGATGAGCTGTTCACAGAGTTTAAGGATTCAATCCTGAGCAGTACAGAGCTTAAGCACGGAAAATCAGTGACACAAAAACAAAAAAGGAAAATGCACTTGTGCTGACCAACAACGTACAGTTATTTCTGAGTTAGGAGAGGTGCAGATCCAACCTATTGCTTCTCCTGTGTGCACTGTACTTCATTTCAATGTGCTCCACTTTACAGAGACATTTGTCCCAAACAAACTGGTGGCTCTCTGGCTCTGCCTACAGAGACATCTGTCCCAAACAAACTGGTGGCTCTCTGGCTCTGCCTACACTGGGTCACTCCTGAAGCCTCTTTGTGCTAAGTCCTTCGTTAGCTACAAATTCACCCTATAACATGGAATATGTCTCCAATAGCTGTCTGAGAAAGGGAAACCCCAGTCCAACCGCCTTAGACTTGAGAATCAATGTTCAGTGTTTATCCAGTCCTGCCCAGGCTTTCTTTGAACATGTTCCTACCCAGAATTCCYATGCTGTGCACTTCAACAGGGGATAGGGCAGGAGAACTTAGCTTGGACCAGAGAAGAACTGGACAGATCTATCTAACAGAAGGAAAAAACCCAGAAAACTTCCTCACCTCTCACGAACATTTTACAATATTTATCAGAATACCTGAACAAGCACAGATTCTTCTCCTCTCTCTTCTGTTCTTTATTGTCCTAGKTTTTTTTCTCTAAGGTAGCTGCTGATGGACCCTTCTTCTTCCTTTCTGTCTTTCCTGGCCACTCTTAAACTAGATAGTTTACTGCTTGATCACTGCTCATCTGAAGGCTAATCTAAGTGGATGAGTTCAATCTTACAGTCCATACCAGGCCTGTCCTRTAGTGGTTCCAGTTGAATGGATTATCAGGAATATTTAATGGTCTCTTCTAATAGTAAAAGTATTGGGGCAAAAAGCCTGTAAATACACAAGCAATTCAAGGCACAAAGCCTCCATGTGCAAAGTTTTTATTGATCTTTAAAACTGCTTTGACTGCTTCACAGTCATGTAAAGTCTACCATTTTTTTCAAAATATTTTCCATGTTAAAAGACTCAACAACCAGCAGCCTCCTACTGCAAAACAAAACACACACAATAGGTGGATATTGACAGATACAGAACAGATGTGTGACAGAGCAGAAATCTATCATACAGTTAGTCTGTATTGTACCGCGCTCTTTTATTCAAAAGTAGTATTTTAATTCAATTATATGAAATGAATGGTTGAAATCAGTACTTATCAAACCAAGTGGAAAAAAACAAAGCAAGTGGAAAAAAACAAAACTTTTGATTGAACTCCCACTGTGCTACAGTTACAATTCAACATTTCATACTAAWTTTTCCATTAGAAGTTCTAATAAAAAAGATAAAAATATCTAATATGGAAAACAAGTGTTATAAAGCAATATAAAACTTTGGAAAGTTGTTAAGCTATTCTCAAGATGTATGCTTACAGTTTCTTGAAGCATAGGTAATTTAAAGATATTTTATTTCTTACTTATTAAACTATTTAGTTGATCTTATATATTACATTATAACTGTCAGATGCAGTACTTTATATTCCAGATGGCATATAAGTTATGGAGAAAACACCTCAAAGCCTTCAGAAAGTTTGCATCATATTCAAAATGGGGAAATATATACAYATACACATTATATATAGATTCTTTTTTCAGCCTCAGTTTCCTGCAAAAAACTGTGAAAGCTCTGCCAGCATTTTATATTTTCCAACTATAGATTTGGGGATAAAAATGTATTTGATCTTAAATAAATTTAGCCTAATTCAAAGTTTCAGTATTATATTGATTAGAGTTGGTGCAGTAATATATGAAAGTTAAAAATTCAGCTCAGAGTTTAAGCAAAATTGTATAGTCTGTGATTCCATCTGTGTTCATATATGCACACATAATACATGATTTTAGCTTCTTGTGTCAAAAAAGTTGATGCTATGCCCAAGACTTTCACTGAATTTCTAATATTCTGGCATATTTAAATTATACTCAAAGCCTGAAAACTGGAAAGCAGCACCTGTCAGAGAAGTCTAATAGGTATAAAATGGAAAAGGAAAGATTCACCTCCTGAAAGTAGAAATACCTTCCATTTAGCCTAAGAAGGAAAATGTAAATTACAACTCCTATAGTAATAAAAAAATTTSCATTTAGTCAGAGCCACAATACTGCTGCAAGTATATGAATTTAATACTGCACACCACAGATCCTGCTATTCAAAAAGCRCATATGTTAAAGTTTCAGACGATAAGCTACATTGTTTTCAGGTTACTTCTTTTAGCAGTAAACTTTCATTACAAACCTGATTCAGAGCAACTTCCGCTAGGCAAACTTCTGCTTGTCTTACCAAGTCCTGAACTTCTGTATTCTTAAATGTAAGAGTAATGGTGTGAAGTGATTTTCTTAAAATATTTGCTTAAAAAGCAAACTGTAGGTGGTGCGAGAGCTGCGGCTGGAGGGGGTGGAGGCTCGGCAGCGCCAGGGGATTGGAGGGCTCTAAGCCGGCTAAGCTATTTGCCCGGCCAAGGCGGGCAGGCAGGCAGGGCGAGAGTCTTACTGCTGTCCAGAAAAATCATGCCCATTACCTTCACAGCACAACATCAACTTAGAATACCATTTTTCTGCATTTAAACAAGCACTGTTGTGAAGGTATCCCCCATACATCCACAGGRGACTCTTTCCACACACCCCAAATTAAAAAATAAAAGACATCGAACTGCATCTCCCACTGTGAAAGCTAAGTTTTCCCCGCTTCCACATTTGTTGCCCTTGTAATAAATAATCTGACTTTGAAACATATTGAAGGTTACTTTGCAATGCTAATCTTTGAGACCAGAATCCAATAGTGCAGCATGAATAATGGTTTTGCTGAGTAATTTTTAGAAGAATAGAAATAATTTGAGAAGTACTGCTGTGGTTAGAAACAGCATGGAACAGAGTATATTTACAGAGCCTGGTTAGAGACCATTCCCCAGTTACGTTGAACTGCGGTAGACACACCGCATAGCTTGTTCTCTTTTATACGGCTTGAAAAATAAAAATGCTTAAGATTGGAATTAGAATAGTCCAAATATTCCTGTGACACAGTCAATAAATAAACCTCGGTTTCTTAAAAATTAGCTTCCAGAATAAACTAAACTCCAATGAATAAGATACAGCTGTATTTTTATTACTTCCAATGRCAGACAAACCCACCCCAAACATGTAGTAGCATTTCCAATCAACATTATTCATAGCACATTGTTTCTCTTAAAACACTTGTGTTTCAATATTCCTTTTTTTTGTTTATAGAACACTGCAGCAGGAGCCTTGCTGCAAAAAGCCTTATGCTTCTCTTCATTAAAAGATCTTTCTTAAKAAAATATGCCAATGAAACAGAGAAAAACAGAAGCTGTGCCAGCTCCCTCTGTAACTTGCTCTCAGCTTTCAGTTTTCCCCAAGTGCAAAGTCTGCCACTGTTGAGGGAACACAGAGGGTCCTTCCTCCATTTCCCTGGAAAAATCCTACTTCCTACAGCCACACACGAAGGACAAGGATAATCCTCCCTTAGCTATCCTAGACCCAAAGAGAACACCTCCAAAAAGAGAGTGCTCCACAGGGGTAGGTCATATTTCAGGAATAGGAGGCCAGATGCCATTTCTACTTTATCCAAGGTGATTCCTTTCTTAAAAGCACAAAAAAAGTGTAGAGAAGAAGTCTACATATAAGGTCTTGTTCATTAAAACTCCAATGATACCAGCACTTGTGCTTCCCTCATGCTGACCTCATCTGCAGTAAATATGAGCTCTAGCTCCTTCCCAAATAAGCCTTTCCCACTTCTGAAGTTAAGGAAATCTCCTTGTTCTCATATCTCCACCTTCCAGCAATTGCATGTTACCGCCTGCTTTTCAGACATTTTCTCTGTATTTCAGGCCTAATTGCCAAAAGTCAATTATCAGCCTCCTATTCTCATGTTCCTCTTGCTATTTAGCTTAAGAAATACCCAGTCAGAAGACAGCAACAAGGAGAAATTATGTTAGGARAGCAAGCTGTTAAACAGACAACGCTTCTTGTGTGGAAATATGCAGAAATTGTGCTTAAGGAGCATCACTCTGACCCATGACAGTATCTAGGCATTTTTTCCTCTAATTCATCACCCTCTAGGAAGTTCATGAATCACTTGAAACCTTTCCARCTCCTGGATAATTATTCATGTGGATTTTAGTTAACTTCATCAAGGTCAATCGTAAATCATTTCCAAACATGTAGATATATTACAAATTGTTATTAATGTAAAAATTAAGTAATTTATTGCTTAATTTGCTTGCAAATATATCTTACAGATTGGAAAAACATCCCTGCCRTTTTGAAAAAAATTTAGTTGCTTCATAATCTGCTGAATACGCAGACCCTCTTCTACTCGTCTTCAAAAAGCTACCTTCCCAAGGCCTACTTTCGCCAGGATGGCAGTCCAGGCTATCTCCACAGAAAAGCCCAAWGTGAAGGTAGCCTATGGTTAGTGTTTTGCTTCGATGGCTTTCTAGTAGACTCCACAAGCTTCATGATGATGCAACTGTATTGGGTTACTGTATGAATTTATTCACAAAGTACTTGGAGCTGAAACTGCTGTCTGCAGTATCACCGTGAGAACAATACTTCACATGAATAATTCCCATGTGACTTTATTAATTATTAATATAGACAGTTTGGCAACAAAAACTCAAAACATTTTGCAGAAAGAACTTTTAARGCAAATGTCATTAAATATTCAATATCCAAACCTCAACATCTAAACTGTGCTCCGATTTTTAGGGTACCTCATCAAATATCCTCRTCTTCTGGCCAGGTAGCAGCACAGAAAGATTTCCTGGACAGCATCTGGGACTGAAGCAACATTATCCCATTGTCACGTTTCTGCTTTTCAGCGTGTCACAGATTTTTGTATCGCTAAAAAGATATTAATATATGCATTTAAATGTATATCACTATGGAGGTTGTCATGAAGTGCCCATGAAAATTTTGGCAGATACACAGGCAGGATTAATTCAAGCAACTGGAAAGACCTGGGGAGCCATTTGAGATTGTGGAAAAACACATACAAGTGATGACGTTGATGCTGAAGTGAAGACTTTTGAAATTTAATGCTTAAACTTGAAATTTAGATTAATTTAGTAAAAGTAATATGGGAGTTCACACTTCTCATRGCTCTGATTCTAGAATTGTGAAGATTATAAAAGACAATGTTGCATCCRATTACTATATGTTAATATGGGAAGGGTTTTATAACTACTAGCAACTACTTTTTAAATATGGCCTACAAAATATACAGGCGATACAGATGTGCAACCAACAGGAGAATGGGCTCAAATTTAAAGATGGGAACTTGAATTTTGTATTTCAAAGAGAATAAGCTTAGAAAATGGTTTAATTTCAAATGTGCATTTCTGTAGACCTATTAATTCCTTATAATCATAATTCTTCCTATAAGATCTACAAAATATCTATAAAATATTTTATAGACATTTTATATGCTTTATACAATACTTTATATACAAGCATTGTTTGCATTTGTTTATACACACATGCTAAAACCTTTCACACTGTGCAGAATTAACACAGAGCTGTCCAGGACATGTTGTCATATTCACAGAGCAAGACAAACAATTCTTAGTATTAAATACACAAACCTGGTGAGCCAATAGCAAAAATACAAATTATATCATTGGGGTCAGGACTTGATTCAAAATACGGACTTTGAGCTAGGAAACAGGAAGAAGTAGACGGTGATGATAAAATGTACTAACCCTTTCTTTACCAATAATATGCAACCACAAAACCGGATGATTGTTCACACTTTTCCATAATAAATGTTTTAGGGATGTGCTTTTTTAATTCCATAAGTCTTTTTTCCTTATTCACTGCARTCTTTACCATTCTCTCCATTTATTCAGTGAACAATCAAGAAAAAAAAAGGAATCACCCACTCTTATTCCACAATACAACACAATTGTATACTTCTTAGGTAAATTTACTCCCCAAGTAAAATCGAAATATTACCAAGCAAATTATTTCTCTATTTTAAATTTAACTGCAAGTGCTAAAACATACATTGCAATGCTTTTATTTAGATAGTTTATACATTTTAAAATATATAACCATCTAGTACATATGCACATTCAGGTTACTAGAGTTCGCAAAAATACATTTGCTCACTGAAAACTGGAAGATGAGGCACRGCTATTCATTCATCTGTGTAACTATGGCATCTCCAGAACTTTATTTGGTATTATTTCTAATTGTGAGGCACTAGATTATCTGGGATTGCCTCTTTAGAGGAAGATCTTCCTTTTATGGTAAATGCCAGAAACAAGAATATGGTAAGTCAGATATAGTATTAACTGGATTCCTCTTTGCTTCTTGCCTTGCTTCACTTTTATTCTTGACCTTACTATAGCACAGATTTATCATTTCAAAGTTATCCTTCAGAGGCTGCATAAATCAGTTCAAAATTTCATCTGCATTCTTTAAATCAATAGCAGAAATTCTAGTGACATTAGTGGGGCTACAGCTTCACTTTCAGGTGTATTTTCTGGATTTTTTGGAGAGACCAGCTGCCTCAGATAATAATTCATCCCTGTTAACACTCATAAATTTATGGATTATTACAAAGACAGGTAAAAGTTGCACTGCTGTGGTTCATTTGACTATCTAAAAAATAACCCAGAGGATAGTAGCAYACAGCTATGTCTACAATGCTAAAGGCATTCAAAGCCAGAACAGTCCCTGGCTCCCACTCAAGAGGCGAGGAATACACTGGCCAAATGAAACATCTTGCATCTGCCCTGATCAGGTCCAGAGCACTGTGGGGTAGATCAGCGTGACTCCACTACACAGTGTTTGGTCCAGGTGTCCTGTGGACTCTCAGAAATAGTTTTGTGCATGTGATTTCACTTAAGTGTACTTGAAACTACAAGATGGCCATGTTGTCACCCAGCAGAGTGGCATTTCCATAGGTTCAGCCCGAAGGTATGTCTGCACACCTCAGAGTGTGACATTGCAGCATCAGCGTGGGCGTTCGTGAAGGCACAGGGACTAGTGGTATACCGCAGCATGACACCAGATCCAAGGCACTCTGGACAAGACTGAGCATACACACTGGTATCTGGAGTGACCAGTCTGCAATAGCGTACGCAGCCTTCATCTCAGAGGAGATCACTGCTGCTCTCCGAAAAGCAGCTGTGCAGCACCCACATGGCTCCTATGTTACTTCCGCTGGGAGACCACAGGCTGGCAACAACCCAGAAACTAAGATATCTGTCAGCATAGAAAAACTCTATGGATATTATTAGGACACAATGCTCTTCCTTAACTCCCTATAATATTCTGAAGACAGTTTTAGTTTTTGTATCTAAGTGTCTTATGCATGGAACAAATGCTCTCTAGTCCACTTGAGCTCCCAGTTTATTTTAATCTACAAATCCAGCTGTTTTGACCAACAGAAGTATTGCACAGCTTAGGCTCTGGCTTTAGAGACTTCTTTTCTCCTCTTTAGCAACTACATCACACTTGGATTAATCTAACATGGCTCATCCAACAGTCCTCAGATTTGTTTACTCTGCCAAAGGATTTTAATAGCACGTTCTCTCCCAAAACAATTTGATTAGAAATTCTCTTCTTAATATGAAACCATTGGCCACATTAGAAGCAGTGAATTGAAAGAGAGAACTATTTTATGTTATTTATTTTGTTTTCCTATGGAAATATCCTTTCTGTTATGATCTGCCTGAACATATTTTCATTGATTTATGCAAAAATTTATGCCTAAGGAATGGTTAGAATTAAAAAAAAAAAAAAGAAACTAAACCTCAATTTATTTGTGAAAAGAACACTTTCATAGACAAGCAAAATATAGTAGGAGCCCAAATGACAAATTGCATCTGAATAAAAGCTTTTCTGCAGTTGACTCTACTTTTCTTGTAGCTATAGCCTCCCAGAATTCAGCCAGTAACAGGCTAAAAGCTGCAGAGTTTGAAATAACTGAAGGTTCTCTAACTTTGCAAAAGGGTATCCATGCGCTTGCCCTTTCAGCTACCCATATTACATTAAAAAAAAAAAAAAAAAAAAAAAAAAAGTTAAACATGAACAAAAGTGCTTGCAGCATTGGGGCCTAAGTCAACCGTTACAATCTTTGACAGCGCTCTGAATAAAGTGAGCTGCCTAGCCTTGGAAGCCAGGACTTTGCAGTCGACTGTGACAACTGTAACTTTTGACAATCACAAGGAAAAAGTGTGACATGGTTTGTACAGGCTGTATGAATCTCTCAGGATTGAAGATGTATTTATTAGCATTCATCCATTCATGAGCATTCATCCATTCACTAGTATTCAAAGATAGCTGGTTTAACTACCATGAGTCAAAATTAGTAAAGTTATACAATCAGAGGGACAGCTTGCAAACTAAATACCAGAGGAAGAGTGTAATAGGAGTAGCTGTATACTCTATTTAACAAACAGAGTTTTGATTTTTAACTGCAAATAAAGCCACATATTAAGAGGGCTCATTTCTGCATGTTAGAGAGATCTAATGATGAGGGCAAATAGACTCACTAGGAAATTTCTGATCATGCGGCTGGAAAACATCAATTCATTGAAGTCTAAAACTCCCATAAGAATGTACTAGATTCAAAGAAAAATAAATTTTAGAAAGGTGAAGGTCCACCTAACAGAGATCTGTGAGCACCTGTATAGATTTCCACAAGTTCTATACCCGGGTTAGTCTTCATAGTGCTAAGAAAAATGAATCTGTAGGTTATTTATACATAAAAGCTGAAATCCAGGTTCTTGCAAAAGAAAGATCAGTGCAATTTGTGTGCTAATCTAAATAACATGAACCTAAGTACGTAAGAGTAAAGAATCTTTATAAAGCTCTACAGTAATACAAGCTAACTCTAAATTATGACAGAATCATTTTTGATGAAAATAAATTACACTTCCACACTTTAAAAGGGCCTCAAATCTTAACTTTCTTTACAAGAAATACATCTTCATAAAAATATTTGTATACTATTAGACTAATATAAGCATGAAAACTAAATCTACTAACCTGCATTTGACATGTAAGAAGGGTTACATTAGGCACAAATGCCAACTAGTTATTTTGACCCTGGAATGAGTAATTTGACCTAATATTAAGCATGTCCCAAGCAGTCACCAGCTATCATTCGCTGAATTCTAAATATTCCCAAGGGATCTAAAGAAACTGTAATGCTGATTCATAGACCTGTCCCAGGTCTAAAATCAGTACTTTGGAGAAGCTRTGGAGAAGGAATTTAACTATTTAAAGCCATACTCTAAAAAAATCCACATGCACTTTTTTGGCCCAAATCCATGCCTCGAATATAGCATACATATAAATAGCAAGTTTAGAGAGAAAAGATTGTAATGAATACAAAGAAGAGCCAAGAAAGTCAAAGTTAAAAGTAACACTTGATGTGCAATTGGAAATAAAGTGTGATGCTAGGTTTTGCCAAGACTACAACGGAATATGCTTTCACATCCCCGAGCCCCGGCACAGGAGCCCCGGACACTGGTCCATGTTGCAGCTTGTCAAGGAGTAGGAACGAGGACTTGCAAACCAGCTGAAGTGCAAGGATACCTCCTAATCAGATGCAAGAAGCTAAAAAAGCAAAACATCACTTCTTGTAGGATGTGGAATTACCCAGAGAAACACTATTACGTGAAGTGCTTGCCTGCAGTATCAGGGTGATGCCACTTCTGACGACAGTCCARGATGGATGCTTAGGCCAAATACATGGCAACATACTACTGACCATGTATCTTCTCTTCTAAAGGCAACTTAAATATGTAATTAGGTTCATTTTATAGTATTTTTCCTAGCTTATGTAAATGCAAATACTATTTTTAAATAGTACTTAAATCTCAAAACTTAAAAAAAACTTACTGAGCTTTTTAASTACATAATGGGGCTCTGACTTATTACTACAAGCTGTATCATTAATTACACAATGTTTTCTTTAGTTATTTTGAATATGTTCCCTTTATGGTTTTTAAGCTTGACTTGACCTAGTTATCACTTTCTTCACTATCTGAATTAATCATTTGAAAATTAATTTCCAATCCTTCTAAAATATACGACTGTCTTCCTTCCACTTACTCTTTTTTCCTCAGCCAAATTATGTCTGTTCTGAGTTTGTCGGGGCTCTTTATTGTTGAAGGAGGATTTTAGATCTCTCAGTATTTTGAGTCTTTCATTTTTACAAGATTAAGAGTGTTATTTTTCCCTGTATCAAAAAAGAAAAATTTTACAGTTAGCATCTTCAATGAAAACACAGTTTTCATACTCAACGCTACACAACCCAACCTAAGAGGGAGAAATATTCCGAATAGGAATATATTCCAAATAGGAATAGGAATATTATCTCCATTTCTACTTAGTTCTTGAGGTATGCTACTAAGAATCATTTTCCATGCTGGAAAGTGCCTGYAAAAACGATATGCAGGTTGCTGTTTCTATTTACTGTTTCTTAAGTTGTTTTTAATCAATAACAGGGCTTTACCTCTCACCCCATGGTTACTAAGTTTCCATAACAGCCTCTTGTGTAAGACATTAGCAAGAACCTCTTAAAGTCTAAATCAGAACAACTCCATCTAGTTTACCCTCTTCAAAAACAGTGAAAATAAAAAATAAAACTCTGATGAACTAGCAAAATAGTATTTACCATTACAAATATAATGCCGGATTTTCTTTTCTATTCTAAAAGGAAGATAAGAATAATGATTTAAGGATAATATTAAATCCCAAGCCTTTTTTCTGCTGTATTGATTTGCAGAAAGCTGCTGATTCTCCACAACTGATCCAGCTACTGATTTTAAAGCAGAAATTATGAGAACCCTTTCAGCAGCCTGAACTCCAGAAGTAGATTCTGAAATTTGTAAAAAGTCTGCATAATTTTTGGAACAGCTTCAGCTGTGTGCTCCTTTGGGGAAACATTTCACCAGCACAAAAAGTAGCATAATCTAGTGATGTGAGAATGGAAATTCGGCAAAGAACTGATGAGTCACCTCATTTCCCTACTTCCTGCCTATCCTCAGCCCCTGGTTTTATGGAGGTTTTATCAGCTTCAGGGATTCTTGCTTAGGGAGGTTGCTTAGTCCCATCCCTAAGTCACAGCACATTTTTCTTGCAGCCAATTTGATCAGTGCACCACACACTTACAGGCTACAGCGAATCTTTTTGTTTAAAGAGACAGGCTGCAAAACTTAATTTTCTGTATCAATTTATTGAAAACTATTTTTAAAACCTCATTTTATAGACAAATATAAAAGTGGGCTTCTTCCCCTCTCTTTTTTCCTATGGGGCATGGAGAAGGAAGAAGAAAGTATGGAGGAAAGGGAAAAGATGAATGTATCTAATTTAGGACCAAAAGAATTCATGGATAAACTGAAAATAGCCTATCTTACAAAATATCATGGAGAAAGGGAAGGGAGGAAATTCCTATTACACATTTTATTTGTTGCTATCTGCTTTTCCATGGGACATTGAAAAGATTCCATTTTAAAGGSATTACAAAATACTCTCAATACTAGATTTAGCCCTTCGCAAACAATTTGTAGCATTTTTAGATCAGAATGTCTCCCCACACTAAAAGCCTGAAATGCATATCCACCGTGGCCACTTACTTTCATGCTCTATTTCAATTACAGTGCATTCTCCCGATGAAAATGAGCCTCCAATAGTAACAGTGCCTCCTTCTCTCATTTGGAAAGTATTTTGCCATGTGCAATTGTTCTCCTTGTGCAGGAACTTTATCTTTTATAAATTGTTAGAATTAGGCTTTTTTTTTTTAATAAATGACTTTCAGATAATACAGTGTAAGCATTTTTAAAGATTCAAAACATAACAGACATTATTTCACAGTCACACCTTTGTCTACCTCCTTGTTAGCTTTCCTGTTGCACAAAAAAACAGAGATTCAAGAACAAGTAATGTTCTTTCACTAAAATAYTATTAGAAAAATACATCTGTTGTCAGTTTGCATAAAAATTAGGTTAGCTATTCAAGGTGTCATAACTTGCTCTGAATGGAATATCCATTAAGTAAAGTATGTGCTAATTATCTACCAATTAAAACACTTTTTAAAAGGCTTACATAAATCTGAGAACTGTATTCCCTGAATTTGCATATTCCATTTATCTTAAGTCAAAGACAAATTAACTTAACACAGTCTTACATAAAGGTTTTGAAAAGTCTCCTTGGTAGATAAATACCACCCTGAAATAATTGCAGATTATTTATGGTGGGATCTCTCATTGGATTTGTAAAAGCTTTTAATGTTAAATCAGAGAAGTCTTGCTTCCATTCCATATGAAAATGTAATTCCCTGACATCCCTGTATCATTGGTGGATACCTCTGAGGCCAAACAGAACTAGTGTGTTAAGTGCATTGGCTGTTATTGTCAGGCTTATACATCAAAACAGCATGACCAGGGATAGTTAATCCATATGAAATAAATAAGTACTCTCTACAAGGTTTAATCCTGGARGTGTTAAATAGCATTATTTTCTGTTAAACTAAGTGGTGCTAAAAACACTCAGCATTTCTTGGGGATGCTTTGCACTCTGCTGAATCAAACACTTCTTTCAAATATGCAGTCCTCAAAATAATCGGTCTGTAAGGTCTCCATAGCAACCCCATTACACAATATTACTCTTTGACATTAAATGTAGAGTCAAGACAGATGCTCTGAATATACACTATCCACATCAAGATCTTATAAATCTTAGCATCCAACATTATTTATAACTGAGGTAACTAATGCCAGTGAGTTCCCTTTTCATCATTGGCTTTAAATAGCACCACTACATTTAATGCATCCTGAACAGAGCTTGAAAAGCACTATAACCTTCAACTGAGTAACTTTTTTTTAGAGTTTCAAATTTCTCAGTATTTTTGAAGCATATAAATATTTTCTGAAGCAATAAAAAGCTTGACTGCACATACCATCTCACAGGTTAAACATGACTAAGACTTTAAAACCCAGCAAAAACCAACAGTGACCTATCACACACTGCAGCCTGATCATAAGATTTCCATGTGGCCGAGTAAGGGCTGCGGGCAGTGCCCCAGCGGTAACGTGACCGCGTGCTGCAGCCTTCCACGCAGCCTGCACTGCCACGAACTGAACTGCTCCGTTCAATCACGTAGCATAGCCTTGCACATAGCAAGGGTCTGCTACGTGTAACAGCCTTTGAAGATACATAGAAAACCCTTCATGAACTTCCCTAGACAAAGATGCAGGTGTGGTTCTCTCCTCTTGCCTCTGACTCAAATCACAGCCACGCATGACAGTAGCATAACCCCGGTGAAGGCTGCCGCTCCCCAGAGCTGCACAGAGCTGACTGACTGCATTCAGCTCAAAACACTGGCAAGTCTACCTGAAGAAATCAGATCTTGGTATGAATCCAAAACAAGCAATAGCAGCAGAGCCATTTCCACAAAGATGTGCAAGCTAGCACAAACGTAGGTTCACACAGGGATGAATACTCTGAAAATATTAAATGACACATGAATAAGACAAACACCTCAGACAATGCACAATTTGTGTGCATGCATGTGTGCATCTGTGTTTCCAGTCAGACACCTGATGGTGATCCTTCACTCACAACTTTATTTCCAATGTGAGTTGCCTGGAGGGTATTAAAAAAGTTAGCAATTCAGTAGTTTTTCTAGGACKATGTCCTGATCATAAAAATCAAAAATCACCTGAACATTAAATTGCACTTACTGTACCTATAAAGCTAAATGGCATGGAGGCATACACTACACAAATGTTACTTGCGGTGCCAATGAATACACTACCTACAGTAAGTCCCTCACAACTGTGATTTCAGGACAGTCTGGATTAGATAGCAACTGGAAAGTGATGAGATAGCCCATCTCTTTCCCTAGATGAAGATCTGGTGTAATTCAGTTTTCCAGTTTTTCCCTACTGGACCCAGAGAAAAGCCATAAATTTATAACTTTTAATTCCATTTCACTGAACACGAACATCTTGTTAACCATTTTGTACCGCTCTCTACCCTCAGCCACTTTCTTCCCTTGCCATACCTCCATGATCCTGAACAGCATGCCCARCTTCTGATGAGGAAGGTCAAAGGAAGCCACACAGGTAAGTATGAAGCCCTTTGACTATCCTCCTCTAACTGATACATTGAATCAAGCATGTTTAGTTACCAAATTATCTCGTATTTGTTCATTAACTCAGTGTTCACATCTTTTTTTCTTTTGTATTTTCCATTAATTTAAGTGAAACAACATGCTTCTCTCCTTATTGGCTCCTAAATCAACCACTCATTTCTAAAGGTAAACAAAAATTATCCTTATCTCCAGTCATGCTGCGAACAATCAGTTGGAGAAATCCAACAAAACACTAGATCTTAATACAGCCAGTCCTATTTTCTTTAAAAAAACCTTAAATCCATAAGCCAGGTCATCAAAAGTGTAGACACTGAAAATAATTAGACTAGTCATCACCAAAGAAATTTCCTAGGTCCTTCCAAATATTGTGTATGTGTGCACGTGCGTATGTGCGTGCATGAGTGGAAACCATGGTATTTCTTGGATTTGCTTTACAATATTTACCAAGCAAAAGGATGGTTTATTTGCGGGTGGCCTAGCCTTCATTGCTACTATGGCTGGGCCATATTTTTGGAATAAATCTGTGTTCCTCCCTCACTTTCTCATGAACTTTGCAGGCAATGGCAGTAACTTGAGTTCAAAGTGCCGGTCTATGTGATACAGAATCTGGGCAGAAACCATTCCTTACTTGCTCAAGGAGAAAAAGGTGGCCAGGACAGATTCAGTATACCATGGGCCAAATCCAGAAAACGTGTTGCTAGTTAAAATGCAACTATTTAGGATGATCTCACTGGAAATTACTGCCAGGAAAGACACCTCATTTTACTGAGTGCTTGAAAAAAAGCACCTCACATCTAACACCTGCTTGTTCAAGACAATGATTAGGATRCTCACAGTCCCATGTGGGCAAAACTTTGGCAAAATGTCACAGAAATAACTTCTAATTCTGAAATGCCACCACTTGCCCTTACCAGTATTGAGTGGAATATTTCACCAAGTTACTGTTTCTAACTAAATCTGATCAACAGGTTAGTATCATTTGTAAATTATAAAAGTTTTCACAATGCAGTAATTTTTTGGCACAAAGAGTATTCCTCCTATAAACACTATTAAAACATAAAGCTTTAATTGTCCTACTCTAGCAGTGCATATTAATATAATGCACTTAAGATTGCAATTTTTCCAGTGATTTCTGTCATGTAAAATTAAGACAAGAGGTGCAAAATCCTGTATGCCTAAACAAAAAGCATTGCTAGCTAGTTTAAATGATGATCAACTCATCAGTAAACATATTTCAGCCTTTCTCATCTGTATGTTGTTTTTGTTTCTACCAGAACACTCCTCTTTAGCATACATCAGATTACTACTCTTCTACTTTAGTCCCTTAAACGACAGTCAGCAATGCAGGTACAWTTCTTCTGCAGAACTCCATTTTCCAACAGTTGAAGAGGCTAAAGCAGAACCAAACTCTCCCTGTGCTCAAACCAATTCCCATTTCCAGATGCTTTCTTTTACTCTYCTTTGAACTTGGCCTTTTTCACATTACACATCCATAATAATTTCAAAGCTTCCTTTTTTTCTGTCTTTTTAAATTATATTCAAAGATACAAAGCTTCAGCTTACAATCTCTTGTGTACCTGCTAGAGCGTCCTTGACATCTTTGTCATCCAAATATCCTTCCCTTTGACTACAGTCTCTCTTGAAAATCTGGCTCTTATAGCGTTGAAATATCATGCATATCTCTCTGAATATTTTGCTTGCTTTTTAAAGGTAGTGTGCAAACAATATCGCATGCCAATAGTAAGTTTCAGACACATCATCAGCTGGTACCAAAGCCCATCCTGGAACCTGAAAAGGGAACCGGATGCATTATTAGTAAAATGAGAATCAGGAAACACCTAGCTGTAATCTTCCAATAAGTGATTTTTGACAGGTTCTAAGAGATGCCTGGAAATGCACTAATATTGAATCAATAATAAACTGGAATTCAGCTGATCTCATGATAAATCCAGACAGAATTTATCTATTTATAAAGACAAAGGYGGTCTGATGTGATGAGTGTTCTTCAAAAAGCAGTGAAGTTCTATCTRTTTCAGTAGCGCTTAAAGAAATCCCATCAGCATTTTAATATATTTGAAATTTTGCTCGAATAAAAAAACTTTTACATGCCTGTATTTTCCTCCATAGATCAGAATATCAAAAGTCACCACATAACACAATGTATTAAAGTCATCAGTTTTAAGTATGAATTTCAAGAATAAAACTTACCTCCAAAGAAGTAGAAAAAAAGTAATCTTTTAAGAGTGTTTTTAAAACCTAGAACACTGTATTAGACTGAGTGAAAGCYGGGCAATTCATCAAACAAGAAACTACTTCGGAGACATAGTATGAAAATGYCCTTGAAAATATTTTTATTTAATTGATTACAATTTTAAGCTAGGAGTCCTTTGGCTCAGTTCCAAAAAGTTCTAAACACCTACAGAAAATGAAAAACAATGCAGGAGCAGTTTGATAACAACAGAAGAAAAAAACACTGTTCTGTTTCTCCACTGAAATCTAGAAATGATAGGCAAAAGTAATCTAAATACCTCCTGTTTCCCAAACTTGATATAGCTTTCTGAAACAAAGTATCACTAGCACTGAACTAACTCAAAACATTATCTATCCATATTTTAGTAGAAAGAGAAAAAAGAAAAAAATGAGTAATTATCACCTCACACTTCACTCATAATTGACATGGATTTTTCAGGTTAGTGGGCCTGAGATGACAAATAGCTTTGAAAAAAATATCCTTCTCAAAAGCCATCAATATAGAACACTGGAAATATGAAAACTCTAATTAAGTAACAAAATAGCAAGGAAGTGTGGAAATCTAAGTCTGCCTTGATAAAAGGATAAGGAGGGCAAAGTGCTCCTTCRGACTTTTTGGCTTAAGCAAGACTCTACATATAATTAGCAAAGTTTCAGTGATGTCTGAATTAGACATACTTTTGGTGCTGGTCAAATACAGTTTTAATAATCTATCGTTATATGTGCAGAAGAATTTTCTGCTGGCACAGGGGTAAAAAACAGACTTGAAGATGTGCCATATGACCCACATTTAATTAATGGCAGATTTGTCTGTTTTAGGCAGGAATTTCCTTAAAGGCTAACTCTCCCTCCTTTCCCAAAGTTTGGGAAAAGTATGAAACTGTAAAGTAGAATCATAGAATCAGTAAGGTTGGAAGGGACCTCTGGAGATCATCTAGTCCAACCTCCCTGCTCAGCAGAGTCACCTAGAGCATGGTAGACAGGGTTGCATCCAGGAAGGTAACATTAATGAAATCTAATACTTTACTATAGCATTGCAGACACTAATGAAAACATATCTGCCTGTATTTACTTTCCCTGTGATGAAGGCAGCAGCTCTACCTTCCTCACATAAAACTCTCCAGCAGCAGTACACAGTCCTAGTCATCCTCACCCTCCTAATCCTTAAGGACAATCTATCTAGATACCAAYAGACTACAGCCTCTTGTTGACATGATGTTGAAATAAATCTTTGAAAACTCTGAGAATTGAAGTCTGAAAAATAAAAGAGGTATTTTTCTAGCCATACATCATAAATAGATGTTTTTCTTTCTGAATTTTTCAAGGCAACTTATTCTGCATAACAAGTAAGGCTGAATATTAACTAAGAAGCTTTTTTGATTGGATGGCCAAGACTTCACAGGGCAGCAATGAACATATCTAATTTATTCCAAAATTCATTAAAACCATAAAGAGAAATGAAAAATATCTCTGAAACATTAGATTATCAAAGCTCACCTTGAAGAGATAGTTGCTCTGATAGGAATAACAAAATCAACCACAAACAGGAGAAAACCATGGGACGAACAGGAATATTTATAATGCTTCTAAAAGGATGTTTTAGAGCAGGCAACAGCAGGGAACAGCAGAGAAAAGTATGGATTCTCCAGAGCATAAAAACTTAGTTTACCTTCCAGAGCATGAGTGGGCTCAGCACTGGACTACAATGGTCAATCTGGAACTGATAAGTTATTAAACCAAAACATGSGAAAAGGAGAAAAATTATGTACAGCTACAATGCCCAGAGAGCAAGCAAATGAAGCAATTTTCAATGACCTAAAAATTACTCCTTCAGAATATAGACTTCATTTTTTTAATATAATTTTGCTCTCTGCTGTGATAGCTATGAGTGGGTAACATTAGAAATTTTGCTGTGACCAAGATATAAATCATCCAAACAGGCAGAAAATACTTCTGAGAAAGCACAGATTGCTTTCTCAGAAGCTATTATTGCATGCCTATCATCAGAAAATATACATTGGGATCAGTGATGTGATGACAATATCATAGCTCCTTCAAGAGTTAAAAGAATTTAATATTGCCTTTCATTCAAACTGTTCCTAAATATGAAAAAGAAAAACACCTTAGAAAACTATTTCATGCAATGAAAGTTCTATTCTACTAACAGATTCTCTGCAAACACATAAATAAAACATGAAAGTATTATTCAATAGGGAAATTGTTACAGATATGAGTCTGATGATTCCTAAAACTTAGCTTAACTCAAATTTATTCATACTACWGTTTTTTTCCTCCTCTTCCTCCACAAAGGACGAAAGAGCAACCAAAGTAATGTTCAGTCACGGCTGCCCAAAACTCAAACAAAGCACATTCTGAGAAACTTGCGTAAGAGAGTATAGACAGATTCTGAATGAATATGAATACATTCACCAGATTTCTTTGTTCAAAGGTTATCAGATTGAGCRTATGGTATACAAAGAAACCACAAGTTACAAGTACATGTTGGATAAAAGGCTATTTKGAAAGCAAAAAGCAAAATAGATGAGAAACCCTGGATATGGAGGAGTTAATTTTTGGCATTGCTATGCATTCTGAAATTGCATAAAACTTCAAAGAAAAGCCAGTGACAGTTTGGAATATGACACACGCACTCCCAAATAAAATAAACAGAACATCTGCCTAACAATATAATGGGTATTACGTGGGCAGTTACTGGTRTGCTTGATTTTAGACTTTAGCCATTAACTACTCCTCCTGACATGTATCAATCAATGCATAGAGACAGCCCAGATTATTATGCAACAGAATGTTCATTCCACTGGGAAATATTTTGAGCACTCAGATGAACTGAAAATCCTCCTGTAAAAATATATATATATATATATATATATATATATATAAAATAGTTGGGATGTAGGTGATAAGCAATTTTCTTTTCATATCTGTCTGCTTTTCAGATTATGAGCAGAACTTTGTATTATAGCTAGAAATAAAATGAGCTGGTGACCCCATCTATTTGGATAATTCTTGAAGCTGATGTGGCTCAAATTCATGGAACTAATTTGTCTGGATAACAGCTTTACAAAAGTTCAGAAAAGTCTAGACATTTTCACTGTGGGAAAAAAGATGCACAATCACCTTTATACAAACTTTAAAAATAATATCCTGCAGTCATCCTTTTATATTGCAAAACGTATTTCTAAAGCCAACAGCAGATCAACTAAAGYAGTTTAAAGTAACTGTGTTTATATAACACTAGAAGGTTTCAAGGGAGGTGGAAACAGCTTTTAATTCAACCATTTTGCAAGAAATGACACAGAAAAAAAATCAGTTGTTGGCTCCATACACCTAATTTTTAAGGTAAGTGAATTTTTACCAAATAACATGATTAAAAAGTTATTTCTCAAAGAACTAKTTAATCATGTAATTTCCTATCCACACTGACTGAGGCTCAGGCAGAAGCACTGTAAGATTCATGAAAAATCTGAGTACAGTTTTTAGGATCCTAGTGCAGTTAGACTAATCAGAGAAGGAAGAGAAAGGAGAGGAGAGGGAGACAAACATTTTATTCATTTTACATGGATCTCTCTCACTCCACAGTTTTAGCTTAGAATTAGGTTTTGAAACATAGCTCCAACGTACTTTGGCCTTACTCCACTCAGGCTTGCCAAACTACGTTCCAAAACTGGTTTAACTGGAACCATGTTTAAATACTGCTGCCAAGCTGTTTTTGTTCCAGAACAGGAGGGGAAGGAAGAGTCAGAATTTATTTCTTTTAAAAAGRAAAATACTTAATTCTTTATCCTTGATCCAGAAATTCAAAGTTATGTGTAATCAAAAGGACTTAAACTCCTTCAAAATTAAGGGCTTTGTTATAAAAGCACTTGAATTTACTACAGATTGTAGCCACATGGCAAAATTATTTCCATAAGCGCACTTTGAGTCCTATTTAGTAAAGCAAAAAAACTTTTCAGCTGTAAGATAAAAAAATATTACTGCAATTATTTATACCGCAGTTACATCCAATTCAGAATCACAGCCCATCCAAAAGCTTAATCTAAGGAAAATCAACAGTATGAGAAAAGTTAGAAATAAAAAGCCAAATATAAGTAAAGCACTTGGGATAATGGGATCATCGATCTTCCTACTGATGTGCAATCAATTTTCCTGACTCTGTCAAAACAAAGAGAAGCTCAGGGTTGCCATTTCTAGCTAATATGTTCAAACAAGAATGGAAACAATTTGGAAAGYTCATATTTGAATACTTTTCAGTTTTTTTCAGGCCAAGAATTGGGTTTTTTCAACTCACAATTCAAATTTGGTTGTCTGTTTCCTGTAGGAGTTACTTTTCCAGTTGTCAATTGTTTTACCAAGTGGAATCTAATATAAATGTTACCTACCTAAATACTTACATTCAGCTTTGTCTTTGGTGCTTTTTASGTTATGCAGACCCAAAGTCTTGCATTACACAGCAAATGCAACTCTTCTGAAATTGATCTTTACACTTCTTTCTTTTTGGCAAAGCTCCATCAGCTAAGATCTACAGTCAATCTCGAATAAGAAATTTGACTGTCTTGAACACTAAATTTAACGACAGCATATATGCACACCAAAAGCATTCAGGTAAATGAGCTGTTATTTAGGTCATATTTGCTCTTATGCAGTGTCTAACTCAGCTCAATTTTTGTGGACTACTGCCAAGACAGATTGAGACAGGTCGTGAAAAAGAGCTAGAATCCTCCCTCCTTGCTACCATTGCCATCAACATGGAGCACACCAATTCACAGCTTGGAGAGCAGCAGTAGGACCTGTTTGGTTCGAGATTAATTGCAAACTGTCACCAAAGTAAGTTTTGAAATGGAATATGAAAGAACCACAGAGCCATGTAGAACAAGTGAAACTWCATCTATATCACCATCAGTGCAGAGACCTGACTGCAGCATGTATAGACAGATCTGAGTTACCCTTGGTATGTTTACAYTAGCATTTTTGTTCAGATCATAAGCATATTTTCAAAGCTATTCTCCTAGCAATTCAGGCTACTCATTCTGCTTTGGTTCATATCATGGAGCAACCTTGGAGCATCATCTTGAATGAAAGAAAATTGTAATACGTGCTCCAGATGGGCACCTAACACACTGTAACCACTAATGGGAATTYAGCTCACAGGACCAGACAAAAGCTACTATTCCCACACATACCAAAATATAAATGCTTGAGTTCAGTGACTCCTCAGCACCAGATTTTCTCTCTGCAGACCTACTAGTTGCTGAAGTAGACGCTGCCACTGGGTGCATGGAACAGTGAATCCTCAACCTCAAAGGCTGGAGAGTCATCTGTCAACCCACCAGAAGGCTAAGGAGCTTASCGGACAGCTAAATGCTGTGCTACTGCTGCTTCACCAGCATTATTATCAGACTGCTGCTGTACTCTGGTACAGCAGTTTAAAACTATTGTGAAGTTATGGCATAATTTGAACTAACACCTCAAACTGGCATTTCCACCCAAAAGAAGTTGTGTTCCCTGACTCCTACCTTCTTTCCCTTGAGCCAACATAAACACTTCTGTGGCTGCACAGTGAATTAAACTGGGGAATAGAGCCACAATAATAATGACTGTAAGTATAAAGAATAAGTTAGTTTTAACTCAGTTACTTTCCTGATCCAATTCACTACAGTGCTGCACAAACAACTGTACCAGCACTGCTGCAGGGAGGTATATGGACAAGGATAAGCTGCCACAGCAAATAGTACCGCTTCTTTTGGTGGCAGTGCTAGCTGCAAAATTTATGACATGACAGACTTGGATATAACTCCTTTTGGGTCCAGTTACAACTCTGAATAAGGACAAGTCTATTCAAAAGCAATGAAGAGCTGTCAGATGAGCTAAAAACCTGTAAATGTCAAAGAAGTCTGAATGGCAAGATTAAAGTCTAAAATGTAATACAGGAGCAGTGTCTATGATGGATTACTTACAATAATGAATCAAGTCTGAACAATTGCAAGACATTCATTTTGGGTAAACTCAGAAAGCACAGTTGCCAATGTGGTACATTACTAGTATATGTTAGGAAAATACAGTTATTTAGAAAATACTGATTATAACATCTACTTTAAAACTTACTCCATTCCAGGTTCTGCCAAAGGAACGGTGTACTGACACCACCACAAACACTGTGATATGGTGTTCATTGTCTGCTGGGAGTATCAAATGAAGTTCTGACTTCAAGTTACTTGCTCTGAAATTCAAAAATTATAATGAGGCTTCTACAGCAGTAATGTAGAAACTATTASTTCTGCTTTACTTTTAATAAAATATGTCAAAAGTCAGTGGGCTTTATATCTTCTGAATACTGTAAGAAAAAGCAGCTGAGAAAGGCAAGGAACCTACAGAAAGACAGCAACCTACAAAGACTGCAATTATATAGAGGGTTTTTCCTATTATTTGTGTTCTCTATGTTCTCAGTTCCTGTAGGAAACTGTTATGAAAGCTGATCCTCATCAAATGCTAAGATGGTCTTTAATACATAAATTTGGAAATCACATCGGAGATACAGCTGAACCCTTGGGCTCATTTACCTAAATCAGTACTAAGCAGACTTCTCCTACTCCCTTTCAACATACATTTCTATTGATAGCTGTCTACCTGGTTCCAAAGTTTTAGTACATGCCATTTTACCATTTCAGTACAGCAAACAACCTGAGGCAGGCATCTAGGCAGTATCTCCTTCCCATCAACCAAAAGCAAACTGGTATATTGTACAAGCCCAAAGCCATCACATGAAATGGTTGCAGGCTCATCCTTCTACAAAAACAGGCCTATCTTTGTTCTTTGGATTCTCTCTGAGTTGCTTGTCAACTTAAGGTTCACTACAGAAAACCAAAATAATCCTTCTGTTTTGGCCAGGACTTWCTTTCTTTCCCTTTTTATTTTTGATTTTTTTGGTAGAATTCTCCAACATGACATTTTTTAAATGTTTATAGTCTGTAACACAATATCATGCTGCCATATTATCTTCACCAGACTTACGAGCAATATCCCAGACGTAACTGAAGGCTCAGATGTGCCTTTCGAATACAATCTCTGCCAATGATATATACATGGCAAAAACAGTGAGCCTGTCTAAATGGTGAAACTGGTAATAAAGCCCAGAAGAACAGCCCACACAGGACTGGACAGCAACATCTTTGTGATTTCCATTCTCCACTACTAGCCAGAAAAATCTTAGAAAGACCAGCTGCCCCTCACTACTACACAACCCTATGTGAGAACATATTTTGAAACATCAGTTGTCTTTGCTCTTGGAGTGTCTGCTACACACTGCTTCACATTTTGCAGCTGTTTACCATCAGAAACATTTTCGTATGTAGAATTATTTTTAACAAYTGGCACATAATAAAACAAATTAAATTGGTTCTTAATTCAGATATTTAAGGGCCTCGGCCGATTTTAACAGCTACAGAGTTTTGTTCTTCTTGATCTCAAGTATATTCCAGTTGTCCATTTCTGGAAGGCTGATATTGTATCAAATTTCACCTCTGGAGGGAAGGAAATGGCTCTTACTAGTGACTGATTGAACTGATTGAGCTTTCAAATAACTAGATTTGAAAGACATCTCTTTTTTGATATGTTACTCTGTAGCTACAAGAACTGAAGTTCAGTTTGAGCTTTAACTCTTCTATTATTTTGTCTGCTGAGTTTCTGTGCTCAGRAAGTTATCTTTCTGCTCTTGCCAGTCATTTACCAGGGCCACAATATTGAACCAAGCCAAACACATTTCAGCAGAATTGTACCAGTCACAAAAGACTGCAGYTATTTCTGATGGGACAATCCAACCTTTCTCGTCCTGGGCCTCCAAAACAGAAATCTATGGTAAAATATTCAGCCTTATGCAAGTTCCTTGGCTGACCCAATTCCACATCCAGGCAGATGACTTCTATAGGCTATTCAATTTACAGATTTATTTCTCAAGTTGAGTTTTAAGGAGGGCTTGTTCTTCAAATCCTGGTTGCCAAATTTGCTAAAAGAAATGCAGGAGTTCTGCACTTTCAAGAGAGCAGTCACGCTAGTTATTTTTGAGAATGCCATTTCACACAAGTAGTACAGCAAATAAAGCTATTATATACTATTTCAGATCTTTCTTTCAAYCTTTTGGTGACTTTTTCAAGAGGTTTGTTCATCATCAATGAGGATTCTACATGTAGCAGTTATATATTCTCTCCCTACAAAGCAGCTTCTACAGCAAACATTGATTTTCCCTTTTGAGTTAGACGATGTATTTTCAAGGTTTCACAATCTGCTTCAGTGATGCAAAGAAATTCAATGTCACCTATCTCAGATGCCCTGCTGTGCATTTCCAGAGTCCAGTTTCCCTGAACATAGTGGGAGTCAAAGTACAAGGAGTGAGCGAGCTTACTGCTCCAGGCCTCTTTCCAACCAGCACTTTCAAGTTTGAGCTCTCTCTTCCCCTCTCAGAGGGGAACACTATGAACACCATTCACATCATTCTGTACCTCTATCTTTCTGCCATCTGAAAACAGTTGCAATTAAATCAGCTCACTGTTTGAGTTTGCACTGTCAGCAGTATTTTTTATCAGATCTTCAGAAACTGTATGGAACACTGAAACCCACACTTTTATTAGCTAGGTTTCAGCTCTGCTAAAAAGCTGTGTGTTTAATTGTTCCCTTATCTGAACTAATGGAAGATAGTTATCACACTCACCACCTCCTACAGGAGCAATTTTTATAACTATCATGCAGTTTTCAGATAAATATACTATAATGTTACATGTTTTCATAAATAGGCACAATGGGCTCATTTTAAAGGGCTCTGGCAGCTTGTAACAGCCTACTAAAAATGCAAATGAGAGTTGAGAGAGGTTTTTGGGGGTGAGGGAAGGGTTGTTTTGCAACTTCTGTAATTTCACAGGCTCCTAGGGAAAAAAATCTCTATTTACAATGCCAAAAGGAGATCAAAATCAGGTCAAATATGAAATAATGGAAATACATAGTTACAGTAACGATATAACAGATGCAAAGTATGAACTAAGTCTCAGAACTCAATCCAAAATACTGCATAAAAAACAAATTTGCATACAAGACATTTTTCAAGAAAATCTAAAAGTTAGCATAAGTAAAAATGCATTTGGTGAACAATATTTTGTTGATTTAAAATGTATGACTTCTTTAGTTCCTGTCCAAAGGAATTAACTATGGAATTGAACTCCATAGGTTTTCCTRTGTTGCCAGAAAAATATGATTATAAATGCCCAAACCTGCTTAATAAGTTTGAAGAATCTAGCTCCCTATGACCAAAGGTTAGCAAGTAATGCTTTCTCTAGCAAAAACGATGAAGGTCTAAAAGAAAGGAGAGACAAAAAGCAAAGATGGCAAGAGAAATTACAGTATATTTTACAGCTATGCACTGAGCATATTCTACAATGTCTCCCAATGGCAGTACAACTTAAGAAGCTCATATCACTTATTCTCTTCTTTATGTCCATCCCTTAGCTATGAACTGCCTGAGGGAGTCCACAGAAGGGAAGACTTTTCTTTGGTCAAGGAGGAAAGGATTACAGACCTTCTGGGCAGGCTAGATATCCACAAAATCCATGGGCCCAGATGGGATGCACCCACGGGTACTGAGGGAGCTGGCGGATGTTGTTGCCAGGCTGCTCTCTATCATCTTTGAAAGGTCCTGGAGAACTGGAGAGGTGCCTGAGGACTGGAAGAAAGCCAATGTCACTCCAGTCTTYGAGAAGGGCAAGAAGGAGGACCCAGGCAACTATAGGCCAGTCAGCCTCACCTCCATCCCTGGGAAGGTGATGGAACAGCTCATTCTGCATGTCATCTCCAGGCATATGGAGGAAAAGAAGGTGATCAGGAGTAGTCAGCATGGATTCACCAAGGGGAAATCCTGCTTAACCAACCTGATAGCCTTCTCAGATGGAATGACTGGCTGGGTAGATGAGGGGAGAGCAGTGGACGTTGTGTACCTTGACTTCAGCAAGGCTTTTGACACTGTCTCCCATAACATCCTTCTAGAGAAGTTCAGGCAGTGTGGGTTAGACGAGTGGACAGTGAGGTGGATTGAGAACTGGCTGAAAGGCAGAGCTCAGAGGGTCGTCATCGGTGGCGCAGAGTCTAGTTGGAGGCCTGTGGCTAGTGGAGTCCCCCAGGGCTCGGTCCTGGGTCCCATCCTGTTCAACATTCTTCATCACTGACCTGGCTGAGGGGGCAGAGTGCCTCCTCAGCAAGTTTGCTGATGATACCAAGCTGGGAGGAGTGCCTGACACACCTGAGGGCTGTGCTGCCATTCAGAGAGACCTGGACAGGCTGGAGAGCTGGGCGGAGAGGAACCTCAGGAGGTTCAACAGGAGCAAGTGCAGGGTCTTGCACCTAGGGAAAGATCACCCTAGTCACCAGTACAAGCTGGGGGCTGACCTTCTGGAGAGTAGCTCTTCAGAGAAGGACCTGGGAGTGCTGGTGGATGACAGACTGACCATGAGCCAGCAAGGTGCCCTTGTGGCCAAGAAAGCCAATGGTCTCCTGGGGTGCATTGGGAAGAGTGTTGCCAGCAGGTGGAGGGAGGCGATCCTGCCCCTCTACTCAGCCCTCAGCTCCCCAGGACAAGAGAGACATGGAGCTACTGGAGAGAGTCCAGCATAGAGCTACAAAGATGATCAGAGGGCTGGAGCACCTGCCCTATGAGGAACGGCTGCGAGAGCTGGGCCTCTTCAGCCTGGGGAAGAGAAGACTGAGGGGGGATCTTATCAGTGTGGATAAGCACCTGAAGGGAGGGTGTCAAGGGGACGGGGACAAACTCTTTTCAGTTGTCCCGTGTGACAGGACAAGAGGCAATGGGCAGAAATTGAAGCACAGGCAGTTCCGCCTGATCATGAGGGGAAATTTCTTCCCYRTGAGAGTGACGGAGCACTGGACCAGGCTGYCCAGAGAGGTTGTGGAGTCTCCCCCTCTGGAGATATTCAAAGCCCGCCTGGATGCAACCCTGTCTACCATGCTCTAGGTGACCCTGCTGAGCAGGGAGGTTGGACTAGATAATCTCCAGAGGTTCCTTCCAACCTTACCGATTCTATGATTCTATGAACATGTGTGTGGCCATGTGATAAACTGGTGCAGGGAACTAACTCTTGATCAAATGTATCCCCAAAAAATAAATCAATTAGTTTACTAATCCAGTTCATTGCCCAGTGCCACAAACATCCRCGCAGCCGCAGAGGAGCTGGTTACTGAAGCAGGAACAAGAGAGGCCTGGAGTAGGAAACAAGAACTGCTTATGCTGACACTGCTGGAAGAAATGCTCAAACTATACCCATAAGCACAAACATAACCGGGAAAACTACTTTCTTTACAGAACACAGTCAATAAATTTTAATCAGTAACAATGAAATAGTGTAAATATTCACTTTACATAATCAGAAAGTTGACTTAATTTACTGTGTGTGGATAAAAATGCAGTATCAACAGTAATTTACTGCAAATTCTGCTCTTTTTTCATCTGGTTCATTGAACTAAGTGCAACCCATCTGTTACCGCACAGGACAGAAAAACAGTCAAATAGAAAAAAGAATCTTATTTAATAAATAACCAAAATTATTTGCTTAGATAACTAGTGATTCGGAATATATAAGCAATTGAACACCATAGAAGGTTTTGCAGAGTATTACAAACTTTCAGGAAGATTTACAGCAGCTTATTAGAAGCTTGTATTAGAAGACAATTAGAAATAAAAATTTTGTTACGTTTATTAAGTCTGACATTGAAACTAGTTGCCTCAGAATAAGGCACATGTAATAAATTAACATGTACCTAATAAAATATGTCTAATAGCTGAACACTGCATGGGAGACTGCAAACAATTTTGGAATGGATACTCAGAAGTAGTATCCCACTAAGGGATAAATGTTGAAACAATTAGAAGATTTCCTCATTTAGGGAAAGAATGTTACAAGGCTGATTTTTCCCTTACAGACAGTTTCTTGTATTTCCACCACACAGTAATCAGAGAGTGAACATCTCACTGCTATAAGACAGTCATTCTGCCAGAACACCTCCTACCAAATAACTTGCTGTTACATGGCATTTTTCAGTATCATGTGCTACCACCATGACAAAAGCTGTACTTTCAGGGCACAAATGAGTGGAAGATTTTTTCTCAAACAACATATGAACATTTATTTTTCAGATTAGTTTTCACAGTGATCTTGGCCTAAAACGTCCATGTCCTCTGAGCCCTGATGTGACTATAATAAAAGTAGCATTATTACAGCTAAACAGGTAAGTGATATCTCACTCCAATACTACATTGCTTTTAGTTTAAAAAGATAACAAAATACGTTTGATAAAGAAAGAAGCAGAAAAGTCATTCATTATGAAGTCAAAATATTTTCCACAAGAGGAAAAATAGATTTATGAACTACTCTTTTAAGCAGCAGTATTCATTTAAAAATTTTTGCTGCCCATTGTGGGATTGTTTTCTATTTGTTTTATAGTCAAGAAAATTTCTGCTAGCAAGTTAGCGAGAGTAAAACCAAAGACCACAGAGTATGCTCCTTTTCCTAATGTTCTGAGAATATGTCAAAAGGCCAGCACTGAATGTTTTACTTATTCCACATGTTTAGTTTTCACACAACTCCAGAGAACGATGCAAAACTAACATGGCTCATACCTTAAGTTCTGTGCAGCCCCAAAACTCATGCAACACGTGACTGAAAACCTGAAGGTCTTGGGTGATCTGGATCTTTCACATGCCTTAAATAAAGTCCTGAAATTCACTTGCTCCCTATCCAAATCCTCAGGAACAATCACCATGTGAATCACCATTGCTTCTCTACATGACATGCGACCATCTCTTCTTCAGCCAGCACTGGCATCCGTTCCAAAGTTGTGTTTTGGTTACAGAAACCACCACAGAGGATTCTCTTCAAGCAGATATTTCATAGACAATAATCTTTCTCAGCTTCTTCCTAGATGTTGGGTCCTACCACATATTTCCCTGAGCAAAAAGCACAGTTCAGAGAGCATGGAGTGACATGGAGTATGGAGAGCTCTGCATAACATCATTGTTTACAGACTCAGTTGCCTCGACTAAATATGATGAATGTGCTCAAATTCTATTCAGTTGTTTGTTCCTCAAGAAATGTCTGACTAGACCAGCTAATTGTGGTTTCAAGCTAGGAAATCCTGTCAAGGTTAGTGAAAAACAATATGGATGTTGACTTTAATTTCAATCAGCTATGAATTTTGAGCTTTTACATAACAGACAGACATTACCAGAATCCCTTTGGCTCTGAACAAAAAGGCAGGTGAAGGCAGTTAGGGACCTTAGGAAGAATATTTCACTTCTCCAAGTTTATTTTCAAATATGTTTTTAGCTCCCAAATGCTCATGGTATAGGTCTATAGGTATAGTTTGCTTATTTACACTTGCACGGATCTCCACAGACAATCAAGTTATACCACACAAATTGATGCAAACATGAAGTGTAGTGGCCTCCACTGCACTGAGAAGTGAGACCAAAAATTTGAAAGACAGCATGGTGATAATATGAAGAACAGTAGTTCCTCTCATATGACCTCTTTATGAATAAATGTATAGACTTTATGAAGGAACTTGAAAAGATATTTTAATCTTTATTCACAGTAAGTATGTCGGCCAATTCAAACACAGAATAAAACTGACAGAAAAGACGAGATAAAGCAAGCTCTGARGGACTGCAGAGATAGGTAGGTCAGCTTAAAACAATGAAAACCCAGACTAGGCTTATTAGATTTATTAGTTAAGCCTCATCTTAGATATTATTTTAAGAAGTACTATTTCAACTTTTCCACCCAACAGTGAATTTTATAATTGCAAATTTTATAGTATTTTATAGTATTTCTAACCAAGCACTCTGTTTTTTAGTTGTTTATATCACTGAATTTCATAATGATTTTTTTTATTGATCTAATTCTAGATAACTGCTGTTTTTCTCTCTTTAATTTGTCAGTACAGGTATTTAACTAGTGCTTACTCATGTCTCATTGAAGAAAAAAAAAAAGATATTTTGAAAAATACATTCACAGATGTAAGAGATGACCTCCTTGATCAGACTGGTACTCCTGCCTTCAGCAGTGGCACCAGGAGATGCTGTCTAGGGAGAGCAGGTGAGCCAGCCTAGTCTGTTCCTCTCAGATGCTCCCAGGACCACCCAGAATCCCTGTTTTTGAGGGCACAACCCTGACTAGTCCTTTTAGTACCCATTTATGGAGCCAGAGTCCATGAGTTTGTCTTGTTTCTTTTCAAACCTGCCAATATTCTCTCCAATGTTTCTCTCCACAGTCTCTCTGGGGGTGCATGTTCCAGAAGTTCACTATCTGTTACATGAAGAAGTACTTTCTTTAATTTGCTTTAACCTTCAGTTTCAATAATTGCTTCAATTTCAACAACTGTATTAGGCAACACATTGAGAAAACTAACTTAATGTTGAAAGCTCAGGCTATGCAAAATAGTGTGCATTTGTACGTAGGGTGAATTTGTACTTCTATACTGCAGAATTAGACTACTAAAATCAAGTGTGTAAGAACACTTCATTTGCACTTTTTTCACACTGAACTGTCTATATACTATCACAGTAGCCTTCCATTCTTGACATAAGACTACCATCAGAAGAAAACCTGTTCTTAGCTCATATAAGCCCTAGAGGCCTGGAGGAAGCTCTCCACTAGACACCTCCCGTTCACACAGGAGGGGACATGGTTTCACCTCTCCGCTCCCCTTACCTCACAGAGCACCTCCTTGCAGCTGTGTGCAGAAAGAGGGTGGATACAGTTTGGTAAGCAGTGCATACATGGGTGTAACACATCTCATGTTTCTAGAAAACAGAGTTCTAGGGAAAAAAAGAAAACAATAGCCTAACTTATAAATGATCATGCAACTATTGCTGGAAAAACCTGTAAGAATTCTTGCTGGCCTACAATTTCCACACAACRAAACTCATTTTTCACAATGCCACCCTTGAAAGTTCTCCCTCCCTTCAAATCCTTACAACAACAGAAGAGAGAAATCAAATTATGCTGCTCACTGCACTCAAATACTTTTTGTTAGCTTAGTATAGATCCATCTCTCCAAAGGAGGAATTTTAAGAATGTGRATGAAGTGCATCGGAGGTATCCTCAATCCCTATCTTAGAACAAGTTAGACTATCATTACAAGGGTCAGAAATACAGCCTTATCATCTAAAATGCTGCTTCTAAAAAGTACACTGARACAGTGTACCTCTGAAAAGAATTACATATTCATGCTAATTCTGTACTTCCACACATTTTTTCACCTAACTCACAATGCTGGAAGTATTTCATGGCAAGTTACATCGCWTTGTTTTCTCTCAAATTGCATGATATTCCAAAAATATTCAAGGGTAGAATAAAATCCACATAATACCAAATCATGCATAAACACTGAATTCAAATGAAKTAATACAAGTCCTAATGGGAATAATCAGAGATCTTCTTGACATCCAAATATTACATTTTCTTTAACTAATAAGGAGAAGTTTCACAATCTAAGAAAACTGAAAGGAAGACAATAAYCCCTTCCAAATTCCATTTAAATTATTATTTATTCCATAACCACAAAGCACATGGTACTGCACAAACAAAATAAAATAAACACAATCGCCTTCCCATTTTGTAGAACAGCTTGTAATCACACWCTAGACAAATAACTAACAACCTCAAGCAAAATGGAGAGGACCTGGGATTAGCTACATGAATTCACTAGCTATAAAACAAGTTATCCACRTAGTTCATTTTTTTCACAGTAAAGAAAGCAAAATACTACATTGCATTGAATCCAACTCCCAATGGTCTYTAAAGCAAACATAACTTTATTCCATACATTTCTCCGAAATGTACAGTTTATTCTCAAGAGCAAAAAGTATAGACAAAAAGTATTAGTATGCTATACAGAGAAGACAGCAGTTGTAAGATATCACAAACATCCTTTGGTACAGTTTACTATCCTTTCCGTCAGTCCCATCCCAATTGATAAATTATTCCTAGCTAATTCCCTGCAGAAGATCTGGGAGGAAAGCTCACTTACTTGGGTTTTGTCAATGCAAGATCTTTCTACGGCAGAAATCTGCTCTTCTCCAAAATTCTAGTAACCAGTACAATGAGGCAAATCTAATTAGGTATCATCCCTTGCTGGTATGACATCTGACAAAATCAATCTCCGAAATATGGTAATGTAGTGAGAAGCCATGATAAAAAAAATGATGTTACCATCACCAAAAAAGAGGTAAATACAACTTGCTATTAGTGATATAGGGGACGATGGCATTCCTTCCAAACACAAACATTGACTCTGTTCATCCTGACTCCATATCAGAAACAGCAGCTGTCATGTGTGCACCCTACTGCATTTCTGATGAGTTGTCATGGGGAACTGAAAGTACCAAACATTACATTTTTCTAGCAACTTCACTCAAATGAATTATCATTTTGAGATCAGACAAGATATTATTGCAGATCTTGGATGACTGTCAGCAGTGACTAAACTTCAGAGCCCCAGAAGCCACTTTTACTAGTAACCTTTACAACTCCCACTGGAGTTGAGTGGCAGATCACTTACATGAATGCTTTTCCCAGCAGAGTAGACTACACATTTGTCATTTTCCGAAAATTCAGTCATTCCCTTCCAGCAGTCCTGCCCMTTGATTTACCAATGTCAAACTGTTTAGCCACTAATTAATTTAATCAGCGAAGATTTCTTACCACAGCTGAGTGATGCACAGAAGTTGAAGGACTGACTAGGCTAAGGATGAGAACTGTATGTGAAACTAAAGGAGGCATACATGTGATCAAAGGTGACATGGTAACTGTAAAGGTGTCATGAAGGTAGACACTTTTAGATACATGAAAACTTTTAGATATATGACTCCAAGTATTTTTATACACTTTTTAATAATTCCAGCACCATATAAAGTGATTTTAATGCCTTATTATGTAAAAAGCTAACACAAATACATGAAGTTCTGCTTTAAAGTCACAAATATTTATGAAAAAGACATCAAAAACTGTCTTCTGCATATTTGGCTACATAGCACTGACAGATCAATACCTGCTCGGAATGTGTCACAATTAAGGTGATCTCATAGTGTTCAAAATTTTGTAAAGACAGGGGAAAAAAATGAGGACAAAGGGTTGAGATACTGAATGACTCTTTCSCCCTCTTTTGTGCATGTCAGCTCTGGAGCTCTTTCTCACCTACATATATGTACCATTCCCTGAGTCTGATCACAGACTGACTGTCAACACCTGCTGTTCTTGCAGAAAGAGGGAAAAAGAAAGCACTACTAATTATTATGGAAGTCAAAAATGCCATGCCAGCAACAATTACTACTGCTAGTACTTTGCTTCCCCTCCTCCTGCTACATTCTGGTATTTTATTTCCGTTGGCTTCCCTCTGTTAGTCTGAGGTTGACAAAACATTTTCAAAATGTATCATTGATGGAAAACCTGAAGGAAGAAGGGAAAAGAAGAAATGGCAGAAAATTGATTATTCCACTATCAAAAAGGAACAGTTAAACCCAAGACAGAGCTGATAGCTAAAACAATGCACTTTTTTAAGTTAACTCCCTAATATTATTTATCTAAAAGCAAGATTCTACCCTGAGGCATGTCACTATATAAGTAGTGAAGAATTCTGGTTAAAAATAGGACAGTAAACAAACCAGGAAAGGATGCCATGCAGGTTTTTGTCAGAATAATACCTCTAGCATGATAGGCAGATGTTGGAATTACACTTGCAGAACCAGTATGGGTGAAGATGACCAAAAGCTATATGAACAGAGCTGAGAGAACTTTATGGTCTTACAATCTCTATGACAATTGAGAGAATGAGGTTTGGCTTAGGGTCTTTTTTGTCTGCAGTCTTCCCTCACTCTTAAAGTCCACTGCRAAAAGTACAAAAATCTGCTAAGGCACAAAATAAGGAATAAAATCTTCATAGTACCTTCCAATACATTTCATTTTGTAATGAATGYATGCCACAACTATTCTTGGTTACTTTTCAGTGAACATTAGCTGAAAGGTAGAAGTAACGCGCATTTTCAGGCAAGCTAAAGGGACGCATTGACTTAAGTAGATGTGCATTTTTTCCACAGTTACAAAGTTAATCTCTATCCTATTTCYGGTCCTACAAGAAGAATACTCCTAAAATCATTAGGTTTCATGTCTTGGGACTTAAGTAAGATACAAGTTGTTTTGTAATTGTCTGCTCCCTAGATCTAGACAAGTTCTAGGCTACAGGATATCCTTGTAGCCAACATACTTACCTAGAAGTTGTGTCTGGTTTTAGACATTGTAACAACCATCTGCAACTAGCGAATTGCAAACGGAAGACTCCTTTTTGAAAATATATTGTTCTTGCCAAAACACTCAGGAAACAAAAAGCAAGTTTTCAAAAAGATTTTTTATTTGCTTTTCTCCTTTTATCCTACCTGCTTGCTCATACTCACCACCACTTATTAAGCCAATTACTCATATAGCAAACATCCCCACAATACAGCTATTAGGTAGCACAAATAACTTAAACTTCACATTCACTATTACCCTTAAATACCTTGTTAACTAGAAACTTAAGCACAGAAAGAATGCTAAAAATTATATACAGATAGGTTGAAAATATATGCGAATTACATGAAGTTATTAAAAAATTTGAAACTGATTTTGATTTAAGCCAAAAGTCTGTGCAAGGCTGGAAGTAACTACATTTTATGCATCTTATCAAGTGTATTTTTGCTGGGGGTCAAGAATCTTCATCAGCCCATTTATGCATGTTCTAGCCAACATACTGAGCTTCAGGATCAAAGCTTCGTTGCATTAAAACTTCAGAGACTGCTGGTCTTCATTCAAGTCTGAAGAATCACAGGCTGTATTTCAGCATCAGTTAGACAGCAGATTACTTCAGGTAATCTTCATCACAAGATGTAGTAAAAGACTACTGCATGTCATTCATCTAAAGAAGTCATTGTACCTTTCAAAACATACCATCATGGCTTCTTATGTCTCTACTGTTTTRTTTTATTCCTGTCCTAATCTGCATGATAAAGCCCAGCAAGGCTCAGAAGAATTGTGTGTACTGGGGTAGAGTCAGATGGAATCAACTGCAGCARTGGATTTCTGCTTACAAGCGGAATGGGCACCATGCCTYTTTCTGTTTTGTTTTTGTTTGCAATATAGTACATTACAGGTATCAATGAAAAGTTTGGTTYTGTATAGGGCTTATGCCTGTTCTTACTGTCAATCTTAATGTTATTTAATCCRTTAGGTAACACAAACCAGATCTCAAAACATTTTCCACACTGTGCAATCCAAATTCTAATCCAAGTAATCAAAGAGCCACTGTGTACTGAATCTGCACAGTGTCTACATGAACTTTTTATGGAATTTGTCTTGTCTTTTGAGGATAAACAAACTATCATCAGCCTGYTTCAATATATACAAAGTCTATATGCCACGATCCCTTGTCTTACATTCCATATCTCTGAAGTGTCTGAATGCCTCTCAGTGCATTTGCTTGATCTTTAATTAGAAAACATATAAAGGGAACTGGGTTTGAAAGCTTTTAAAATAAATACATATTATGCATTAGTATGCTTGGAACAGAGGGTGTTGCAGTGAGCCCAAGTCCTTTGGTCTCAAAGGAGTTCACTGCACAGCCTGGATTAAACTTTAGGAAACTTCTATTTCCTTCACAAGTAAGTTTTTTTTACTTTGGCTGAAATGATGTGTTAAGCACCGCATAACAATCAGCAGAAACTACATTCACTACATTCCTAATAAAGTGGTACGATATTCCTCCCCACATACCAATTTAGTTTAATACTGATCCAAGACTTGCATCAGAATCTTAAGGCTCTACCATAAAAACAGTATCATAAATCTCAAGTGATAACCAGTATTTTAAAATAAAGAATGCTGTTCTGCTGTTTCAGAGAACTTTAATTTTAAATATTATTTTATTAGACTAGCTTTCTAGAGGTGCCACTAGCATTACACACTGGATGACATATACCTAAAATACATTTCTATATTTAAACGTGCAAAGCTGGCAGAAGGCAAGAATCTTGTGTTCCCTAAACTTGCTTTACAGCAGCAAGAGACCTGCACCCACCGCTCGCTCTCCACGGGAGTACGATTTCCCCAGCTTCTTAAAACGCACTGAAGATGGAGGTGGCACTGCGACTGTATGTTTTAATTCAGTAAAATCTATACGGACGGTAGGTACCTCCAGATAGTCACTGCTTGCCCTAGCTGGATGGAAACCCTGGGACAGCACTCTCGCCTCCAATGCTTTTCAGCAGCAGTAAACGCTGCCCCCGGAGCAGCCGACAAGGAGCCAGTGCCCCATCACCGCTGCCCTTCAGGTGCGCCTCGCCCCCGGCAGAGAGAGGCCCCGGAATGGCGCTGCCGCGGCGCCCCATCGCCCACCCGCTCCCCAGGGGCAAAGGAGGGGGAAGGCGCCACTTACGGGAGGGGAAGGGGGGCGGCTCGGCTCCCGGCGGCGGCGGACAGGGCTGCGCGGAGGTGCGGCGGCGCCGGTGCTCTCTCAGCGGCCGGAGCCGGGGCGCTGCTCCTCGCGGGAAGCCCCCATGCCCGGCCTTCCCACACGCRCGGCGCCGCCGACCCCCCTACCCGTCCCCCCGCACCTCCCCTTGCCCCGCCGCGGGAGGGCCGGGCCTCCTCTCGCAGGGCTCTCCCGCCCCGCGGCTCGGGCCGGCGCTGCGAGGGGGAGGGGGGGCACCGGGCGGGCCCGCCCCGCCAACGGTCGCCACGCGACCGTTATCCACCCCCCAACTCCAACGGCGGGCTCGCGGCCCCCTCGGTAGTTTTGCCAGCACTAACGGTCGTCGGGGTATTTCTGATGCGGTTTTGCCCCGAACTGTACGGTGTTATCGATCCACTCGCGAAAGCAGTTTTCCACCAAGTTTGGAGAGGGGGAATGTTTCACGAGGTCGGAACGRGCCAGCATTTTGCAGGATGGCTGCCTTGCCCTTGCTTTCGGGGACAGGAGGAACGGCCACCCTCCGGTTACCTGCCTTCAAACTGCTTCCTCGTCCGCAAACTTTTACAGCTTGTTCCATACATTTTTACAAGACAGCTTTCAGGCATGTTTTATGGGAAGGACACCATGCCATGTGCAGCTCCACATGGGATTTTGTGGCTCAGATCCAAGGAGCAGTGGGAACTAAGCAGAAAGCCATTGCGGCTGCCTTAAGTGGTAACACTTCATGAGTTACTGTGGAGATATGCCATAAGCAAAATTTAGTCTGAGAGTCAACAGCAAAAAGTGCCAGGATATAGGGCCAGCCTGTCACATGTTTGGCACTTGTTCTTTTCCTTCCAATGTTGTCAACAGCCTTATAAAATATAATATAATATATATTGCTTCTTCCCGTGCCTTGTCATTCTTATATAAGATGCATGGCACTTGGCAGCTCTGCCTGTCTGCAGGTTGGACAGCTTTTGTGCCTCCCTCTCTTTCAACCCACATAATTCAGATCTTTCCGAAATCCAGATGTCTAAAACACATTTCAAGACTAAGAATAGTCTTAGTAAGGCTAAGAATAGCTAATACTAAGAATAACTAGCATTAAGAATAACTAGAATAAATCTTGCAATCATCATCTCTCCCTGCATGTGTCTTTCTTACATAAAACCTTTCCTTTCACTACTGTAATTTAAAACATGTCAAATTGTTGAGAATAGCCTGAAAAAAATTTGTCTGTGCTCATCTGCTTTTATTGTGAGACCGTATGTGTCACCATATATAGTGTGTGTGCATAGATACATACATACATATGTATGTACACACAAATGTGCTCACACATCCCTACTTTATTCTTAAAGAAAACAGAAGATACTCTGCAAAGAGCAGAACTAATGATGCATCTGGTTAGTGAAGAAATTACAAAAGACGTGAATTTTTTAAGGCACTAGTGGAAAAAGATAGTATGGGATTCTTTATTTATCCACCTCAGTTTAGATTACATGACTTTGTCCTGTTACTCATTACATTCTACGAAATGGAATAGGACAAACTAGATCAGAAGGAACAAGACATTCAAATGCAAACATAGATGAATACAGAAACTGCAGGGATTCCAAATCCATTCGGTTTCAAAATTATTTATCTGGAAGGGAGTAGCATTTTAGTTTAGCAGAAGAATTAATTGGAAAAAGTGTTCTGAAAAGCAAATGATAGAGGCCACTGTTTCTGCAGAGAAGCTGTTGGAGATGAAGATCCAYATTAACATTTTCAAAAGGAAATGTGGTGTGAATTTGTGCAATTCCAAAGGAAGTCAGTGAGACTTATCTTCCTTAAACCAGGGCTGAATTTGGACTACTCAAGAAAGAAGTGTGTTAAAAAAGAAGAAAAAAGGAAAAAGAAAATTTCTGCAAAGAAATAATAATCTGATAGTTTATAATTACCAAGAATTAAAATATGAGCAATCATGCAGAAGGTGGTTAGTACTGCAAAAATACTATCAAGAAAGCAATAATATGGGAACATCTAAACAAGATTGTCCAAAATCCTTTGATTTTTAGAAAAGTGAGAGCTGTACTGTTGCCTCAAAAGACTATGAAAATATTAAAAATGCATTGAAAAACCAAAGCAAGGAGATGCACCACGAGCATTAATTAGTAGTTGAATGAAAGGCAGAACATATTCATGTTTGTGGAATGGAGGCATACATCCTATAGTGCAGAAGACCTTAATAATATAAGTAGTAAAAAAACCACAGAGAAGACGTTTAATATACTCTACTGCCATTTTAGGGTAGAAATATCCCTTCTACTTCCACAGGCTTAAAAGTCTTCATTATCTTTGTGTTTTTATGCGTCACATTTAGACCTAACTCTTTTGTTTTGATCATAATTTTCAGAGAAATTTTGTATCATTTAGATGATAATCTAATATTGTGCCATGAGTGTGTAACAGATGACTAAATTTCACCTGCTGATGGATAAACTTTTTGGTGAGTTTCCTTCACCAGGTCTTAAAATTTGCTCAGAAAATAATAGTAAAAGACCAGTGGTCACATCATCAGATCAACTAACCTGAGTTCAAACCATCTGTTTAGACTACATTTTACAAAAAATAAAGATAATTTATTTCCATAAAGATTTTGTATCCATCCTACAATACTTCGGCCAACTCCACACCTATATGATCTTCTGAAGAGGCTGATGCTATATTCTGTCAAGGATGCTGGCAAAGGCCATGAGGGACAGACCATTTTTGGCACCACCTAGATATTTATACTTTCTATAGAGGACTTGCAGATTGAATATATTCACTTCTGTTTCATTTTTGGGTTCAAATACCATAGGCTTTTCAGGCAGGGAGTTCTCTGTCTTAAACACGTTATTTTCATGATGAATAACAATATTCATTACAATTAAGTAATTAATACTTAGTAGTGTATGTTTAGGCCCTTAAGCTAAATAACTTTTATCTTCTGTGAAGATGCCACTTGAAGTGGTTTTGTGTGCATGCATGGACTTGTGTTTATTTGTGTGTACATATACATATGTGTCTGTGTCAATATTGCCTTCAAAGTGTGCATTTTAATATTTATATAGAGTATAAAGGTAGCTCTCTCATGGGCTACCATGCTGTGTAATGTTTTTGCAATATTGACAAATCCATAACTGCTTTTACAAAAAGCATCAGAGTCCCACAGAGTTCAGCATGCTTGTTTCTGGGAAATCTGTTATTCTTGCAGAGCCATAGCTTTCCTTTTTTCAGTGGAAAATCCTTTCCCACTGATTGTGCAGCCAAGGTAAATTGCCTATTTTTGGAACAGTTCCCATTTCTTTAGGCTCAAATTCAGATTGTCAGTCTTCAGTTTGTCACTGACCATTTATGAATCTATCAGTTCTGGTTCAAAGACTTAGCAAGTACTAATTTATCATGTAATTAAAACAATATTTTTTTCCAGTATTCCAGTCTCACAGCCTCACAGGGGTTGTGTATTTTATAGCCTAATGTTCAGCTGTGGCTTACATATAGTCTAGCTTTAAATTGGCTGTGTCAGAAATTAGTGTAGTCGTGGGGTTCGATTTTGACTACCAATCTGCCCAAGAAATGTTTGTTTATTTGCCCAAGGTTTTTGGACATGTTTGGAGTCGCCAATGAACTACATACCTCTATGACTACAAGATAAATAAACAAGAATTATTCCAGATTAATAAGATTCATACTGCCATCACTACACTGTTAGATATAGCTGCTTGGACTGCAGCATGGAAATACCCATGAGTACCTTTGTCTTCCTTGTTGAGACTAGGACATTGCACAGCTCCTTTTGTAAGCAGACCGAATTCCATCTTAAACCTGACTCAGTTTTGCATTTCTCCTCCTACAGGAAGGCTTTTTTGGAACTGCAAATCTGAAAGCAGCCAAACACCTATAACTGTGATTCAGCATTTGCACTGTGAGTCTATTATTTTGTATGGTCATGCACAGGATCAATCTGACCATAAAAGAGACGTATCTGGGGAGCAGTCAACTGTTTAGGAACTTACCGAACTAAAATTTGTGGCTCAGAAGAATGAACAATTTTCTGTTTATCTGAGGAAGAGTAACTCATGGAACTGTTCTCTTAACAGTCACATTGTGTTTCCATATTTTGATTACTTTTACTATTATTCTAAGTAGAATTTCTCTTCTTTCCTTTTCTGGGCATTTCAGGTACAGTATGAAATGCTATGAGTCTACTAAGAAATAGCTACATCGTTAACATAAGCAGCACAGCAAAGATTTTATGATGAACACCCGTACTATTCAGTTAAATTACATTACTAGGACAAAATCTATTCAACCAAGACATTTGAAACCAAAAAGCTATTTGTTGTTGCCCTGTCCGCAGGACAACAGTTTTGATTAAATGCTACAATCCTTGTCAGTAAATTATGTGAACCATGCAGAAAACCTTTTAAATACTGTTRAAGGGTACTTGTAGAGTAACCAGATTTGTAAATATTGAAGTTTTACTAAATCTGCTGTGTGATTATATTACATTGCATATCAGAAGTCAGATGCTGAAATATTTTGGCACAACAGAGTAACTTAAAAACTCACCAAAACTCTGATACAAAATGTGTCTTTTTGTGGATATTCCAATTACTATACTTATTACTGCTGTGGCACTGTGTGCATCATTACTGCACAGATACAAAATGACCATTCTCCACCCCATTCTTTTGCTGATAAGATCAGTGAGATTTTTATTACATGTACGTAACAAGGAAGGTAAAAAAAATCATGGCTCATCCTCTTTTTTTTACTCTTCAATCTTCTACTTAAGTGATGCAAAAGAAATGCAGGACTGTACTCTCATTCTATATATTATGGTCTTTTTCTCTTGTATTCCTTTCACCTTTCTATTTCCCACTATGTTTTTTGTTTTATTTTTATTCTTTCTATTCTGGGTATTGATTGTCCTGGGGGATTTATTGACAGGAGCAAATGGTGCAGAAATAATGAATGTGTTTTGTGAACTTAACAGTCCTGAAGTTTAAACTTGTGATTTTCCATTTAAACACCTCATAAAAGTAGTCTTATTTTCCCAGTTTTCAGTCATGGTTAGTGGATCAGGCCATTTCTGTTAAATGCTTTTCACCAAATCAAATAACCAGACAGAAGTATGAAAAAATAACATCCATTCTATGAGAGCTGTCATCCCTTCTATAATAATGTAGGGAATGAACCTGGAGGAGAAATTGGTCATACAGTGGAGAAAGCACATACTGAAGTATCTCCATCTTTTCCTCTGTATTTCAGCCTGTTCTGTAGATTTTTGTGAGATTTTGAGAGGTGTACCATATAAACAAGCATCAGTAATGCCAAATTCTACAATTTAATTGGAAGTCTTCAGACACTTTCTCCAACATCTTCAGTCTGAGATTAGGAGAAAATCTCCTCTTGTATTATAAAGAAAAACCTGGAAAACCTACATCTTGATCCAAGTGAGTCTTACAGACTCTGAAAACAAAGCTCTGAAGATAAATAAAAATAACATAAAATGTAACATTAAAAAATCTGATGAGTTTTAAGCAACTATACTGATTTTTGGAGTCTAACATGCTTTTAGTTGGAGTTCACAGTACTGATTGTAAGTGATTTGCATAATAGAATGTAGGATGTCAGCCCAAATATCTGGGTTATTATTGGATCATGCAAAACGTGACACAGKGGTGGCAGAAAGTAAAAAGAGAAGTAAAGAATACATTTCTCTAATCAACCTATTAATGCTGGAAAGATACCATGACTTACAATATAAAGTTCACTTAGGTAGCTATGAAGGTTGGTTCATTAATTCTATTAATAATGTTTTCAGGGAGATTTTATCCGAAGGAAAGCACTTAATGATGCTTTTAATGCCCTTGTGGGATGAACTGGCTGATAATTTGGAGGAAGGAGGCTAGGCTGTGGCCTCCTCCCCTTTCTCCRCCTAGTTCTGACAATGTTATTCTTGGTCAGTGATTCTGTGAGGAATGCAAATGTTCTATAAATGAAGGCATTTCCCACTTGCAACCAGGATAATGCCCATCTGGTCACAACAGAATTACTTGGCAGAACAGAAGTTTCACATTTTGGCTGCCTGCAATACATTTAGCCACTAGGTAAATAAGGAATTTTATTATCCAGGACAGGTTGTCCTTTAACCTTTTCAAGTGCAAACACAGAGGAAAAAAAGGGTTGCAAAGAAGAAAAAAAACAGCCAAGAAATATTTGTAATCCTTTAAATAAATAATCTAATGTAATATCTAATTAATCTATTCTCTGTTATCTAATTAATAAATAAAAATAGTATATTTTATTAGATTAACAACAAAAAAGGAACATTCAAATAAATCACAGAGATGTAGTGTACATCTGTAAATAATTACCCATCTGGAAAAAAAAAAAAGGTTTGAAGATTTAAAAATGTATTTACTTGAACACTGAACGACAACTTTTATTCTTTCCCAAAGTTTGTGGGCTTATTTTCTTTAGAGATCTTGGCTACGTAGCGTAAGTAATGAATTATTGCTTTTCCATAACAGCAGGAAAAAATTCTGGCAGTGCTTGATCTTCAGCTGCGAAAGGCAGGCCTGCCATTTGAGGCATCCAGGGGGTGTACTGAGGGGAGTGTGGGGGGGAGTGGCAGGAAAGCTGCAATCACCTTCTGTTTTCCCCTGGACAACGTTGAGGCAACCAACAAGTACCTCTAGCAACCTGTAACAAGTTTCAGCTGTTGAGCAACTGAGGCTGTGTCAACGAAGGCTCTAAAAGTAGAAGGCACACATGCCAAGGAACTTGCCCAGCCTCATCAGCAAAGAAAACATACTTTTTGTTATAGTTATCAGCAGGTTGCTTACATATTAACCGCTGCTGTGCAGGCTCATGTACACAGACACTGTTCACTGACTTAACATTTTCTCTTCTGGGGGTCAGAACTGGCCTAGGTACCTATGGTTTGATTAGCCATAATGAATCACATAAATTGCCTCAGTAAGCTGTATTGGGTGACTTGCTGAAGGTGAACTAGACAGCCTGAGTTTTGGCACCTTCAAAGAATGAAATGTGATCATGGGATAATGGGATCATATTGGATAATGAGGATTGGTCTCTTTTTATCTCTTTCACTTTTTCACATGAGCTGTCCATCAAAATGACACCTTGGTTTGCCTGAAAGAAGTGGAGGAAGTAATCTCTTAAATTAGGATGGGGTTGTAATTTATATTTTGTGCACAGAGATGTGCAATAGGAGCAAGTTTTGCAGTCTGATTGGGGGCTGGGAGCTGCTGAGTTCAGAAACTGTATGCATTATTTCATCCAAGTCRGTGGAGTTCTGCACATATGCAGCATATGCCCATGAAGGCTTGAATGGTATGGGGACCATCAGAAAAGAGAACAATATTTCCAGCAGAAATGGAACGGTAAGGCTTAAACTCTAAATTCTTTTTTTTTTTAAGTATGACACTGCAGAAGTGACACTGTGGAGCAGCATTATAATTATCAATTCTGTATGTTCTACATAGCTTCTGAAACATAAACCTTGCTTCTTTCCCAGCATCAACAGAGCCCATAAACTATATGACTTAATGGCTTCAGATGCTGAATTGCCTTGAGGAGGCTAAACTTTCACTTTAGAGGAGAAAAAAGCTACCTTGCCATTGTTCTTATAAATAAAGGCTCAAATAGCTAGATACACTCAATGTCTCACTAAGCTTCCAGGATGCCTGAAAAAAAGCATTTCTGCTTATGTATTCACACTTTATAATGAGCCTCTGTATAAAGATAYGCAGGTTATCATTTAACAAACTAGTTTTTGATTTTGGATGCAGGATAACCATTCACGTAGAGCTTTATTTTACTGCTGTTAAATTTTTTGTTACATTAAAGCTTGTTCATTAAGGTTTGGTGAGGCTCTTTTACACTATATCCCATTGGTACACTGTAGACACATTGTGAGAAATATGAACTGCTCYAAACATTTCAGTCAGATAGTTAGTTTTAATATCAAAGGGAATTCCACACCAATGCCTTTGGCATTAATTAATTAATAGTCCATTATTTTGATTTTCAGCAAACGTATTAGTTGCAGTTCTGCATAATTTGGAACTATATCCTAGAGATCCCACCTATCAGGACCTCCAACTTTTCTAAATTGATTCCTGTGATACAGCATGTCTCTGTCACTCGGACAACTGATTGACATTTCTACAAAATCACTTTTCAGAGTAGAACGCTACTCATCAGTTTTCCCAGGAAGACTCCCCTGACCCTTGGGCTGCTGCAAAGTCCCCCACACAGCTATTCTTCCCCTTCTCTGTGGCCAAAGATGTGAGAGAAGAGCTTCCCACAGGAAAAGGGTGGGAGAGAGCAACCAGATGTGGAAGACTTAAACAGCCCTTCTGCCCTTGGAAAAGAAAGAGTATAAATATATACTGACACATTTTAAATTCAGCTCTGACTAGCGTGGTGGGAATGAAGTTGTCTGAATCATTCAGTCCCAGTTATACCACTGGGGAAACCATAACATCAGCACACTCTGCTCCATCTCTGCACAGCTACCGAACTCATTAATAACCAAATATTCCCAAAGGAAAATTATATTTACATTTGGGACTTGTAATTGCCTACAGAGATACTGTAGTTTCTACGACAAGGTGTTTTGTATATGTCTTTGTTCATCTGTTTTTGCAWGTTTATCCTTTTTATATAAGTATACATGTATGTACTCTGGAGCTTTATAATGCTGATGAGAAGAACAACAGGTTTGTAACTACTTCATGATAAGGCAAAGATATTTTTAAGTGGTAAGGGAGAAAAATATGGTTTGCATATTACACATAGTTTATCTTCACATTTTATAACATTTACTCTTTTGAAGTTGTTTTTTCACTTGAAAAATATCATCTAGAGATCTTTTTACAGTTGCCACTGGATTTCACATTTGACCTTGTTTGCTTCCTGTTCTGAAAGGTGTGATACTAGGCACCAACAAAACGTCTGAGTTGGTCCACTCCTGAGGTTACTATTCATCAGTAAGAGATGACATGATCATTGAAAATAAGGGCTGCAAAATCCTTTGAACAGATCAGAGAAAAGCTAATAATAAATCTAGGGTATTATTCATATGATGGCTTTGTATACATTGCCTTTTTTCACAGTGTTATTTATTTTCTTACATAAAAYGTATGATTCATACACTATTATTCTTTTCTTCTTTTGATACCTAAAATGTGGTAACCTAAACTAACAAGTGATCACTTATGTTGTAGTAATGTTAAAGATAATTCAAATTCCAGCAATTCAAATTGCAGAGGGAAAGGCTCAATTTGGAACATTTCCTATCTRTACTACAAACAGATGCACATTCTTTAATGATGTGTTTTCACATTTGTAAGGACCTCTGTAGAAACCCAGAGAAAGAATGTGTCCCTTAGAGCTGACTCATGATCATAGCCACTTATGTGGGAGGAAGAAGCACTGTAGAAGGTAGAAAGCATTAAAACTTGACTTTAAAGACGAACATGGAAAAACTTTTGTAGCATCACTGTCAAAAGAGGACAGATGATTGTTAACTTTCTCAATACTGATTTAATCTTCCAAATTAATTTTGCTTGTCTTAGGATACACATTAATTTGCAATATATTGCATGGATCTTCGTTAACACAGTAATGAAATTACTACTTTAGTTCTTCTAATGAGTTAATGGACTTTACTTAAGCACAGATAAAAAATATATGTATATTTGCATTTTACATTTGTGCATATGTATGTTTGCATTATAATTTGTTATTCATCAGTTGATCTTCACACTTGTTAAAATGCTGATGCACTGTCTCATTCATAGTACCTAGTAGAGCAAGCCTACTAGAAAATACGAAAACTGCAAAGAGAAGGTTCATCAAAGACAYTGTCCAGAGCTGCTGGCTGTCAGAGGACAACTGCTCTCAGCAAAAACTGGCTAGTGTGGGTATGTACACTGTACCRCAAAGTGTAGTATAAACAGCCCCAAAAGCAGATTGAAGACTAATGGGAGAGGTGATTGCAGCATATATATCAAAGGGTAAGTTTCAGGCTGAGAGAGGAAATGTTTAGATTGGCAAAAGGAGATGTTGGCACAAGCAGCCCATGGATATATTTTGGCTGGGATTTATGAGTCAGTTCCTAATTCTTCTTAGGAGTAGGGTGTGTGGTAGYGAATACAGTGACTGTTTTTAAAATGGAGGTAGCTAAGTTTATAAAGAAGATCATAGAATCATAGAATCAGTAAGGTTGGAAGGGACCTCTGGAGACCATCTAGTCCAACCCTCAAACGAGTGGCCCAAGATCATATAATGGGGTAGTTTACAATAGCCAAGGACTAAACATGATGATCCAGAAGGTCCCCTTCAGTCCTTTGTCTCTCTGAAAGGCTGAATATATTTTTATGTTTTTAATTATTATAGTAGTTTTGGAGAGCACTGTCTATGTTTGTAACATTGCCAGGGAAACATGAGGGCTTGTGCTTAAGCACAAGGATTTAGAGACAATTAGTATTTATTTTTTATATATGCTTTTCATAAGAATGAGCACACATGGATTACATTTATTTCTCAACAGTGCAGAAAAAAAGGAATTGTGTTAGTACTCCTTTGAGAAGCAAGACACGTAACACAGAGCTGAACTGAACTAATTTTAACTGCTTAATAACTATTTGGATTAGCAGCTCARCACTAAATGCTATTTAAGACATAGTACTTAGCACCCTTGCAAGTGACTTGGACACTGCCTGTATCTAGTCTAAAAGCAACAACATTTGATTCATCTGTGTTTGTTGACAGAACTATATAGAATCATAGAATCAGTAAGGCTGGAAGGGACCTCTGGAGATCATCTAGTCCAAACCCTTTCTCAGCAGGGGCGCCTAGAGCATGTTAG